>NC_056729.1:122169746-122192246 GCF_019279795.1 Protopterus annectens
ACATTGGTAACACAAGCATATGAATCATGTTGATATTCACAACTGATATATAATTATTTACAAAATTCCAGATAGCTGGGCTGGCAGTGTCTTCTTCTGTTACACATCTATACAAATCATATTAATATTCACAAATGCCATATAATTATTTACAGAATTCCAGCAAGCTGAGCTGGCAATATTTCCTTTTGTGACATATACAATATGCGTTAGGTGCATATTGTGAAGTTGTGCAAAATGAGTTCCCTGCATATGAATGTAATGTCAGAGTAGGTATCAACCATTTGGAATACACAGTAACAGGCTCATGGACAACAGTAGACAGAAGCATTCACAATGATTGACAATATCAGAAGAATGCCACCATTAATCCCATGTCTTTGATATAACATTTGTGACTGAGTGATCACAGATGGTTCTGCAAGAAGACACTTGCACAACTGTCATCATTTTAGGCAATCTATGAGGGGAATCAAGCACACCTTCCTCAAAATTTAACATGTGCATGAGATCTTAGAAGGGACACTGTTATACGCGTATGTCAGATTATGAGCATTCCTAGCTAGGTGGCAGGTGTGCATGGCATATATATGGCACAATCCAGACTGTCATAAATGTAACACATGCCATCAATTTTGCCATCCAGCTATGTATGTGTTGTGTGTATCAAAGGAGCACATATCATACATGCATCTTATATATCACCTTGATGTGGATTCCACACCATCTAAAACTAATGTTTATACAACAAATATAATACTTAGGTATGGATGATAAGATGTGTGGGAGCTCACTTTGACAAATGTGATACACCTGAGTATGCATGCCTGGAAGATGTGTAGGAAGTTACAAGAAAAAGGGTGCATTGTACTCAGTTATTGGTGTGATGGAGGCTGTGGACTATGGAAGTATAATGGCCCTTGATGTGGATGTCCTGCATATACTCATGAGTTGTGTTTCATACAAAAGAGTAGTCACAACTGTGGGCACATGCTGGTGGGCATTACTCATACTATCTATCTTAGTACACAGGACACATACCAGCTGGTCTGCTCATAGTGGTGTGCTGTCTATATTATAATTAGCTTGTGTATTTGCTTTTATAATATAACTAATCCCCTCATGATTTTTGTTCATCTACTGCGTGTGTATCAGCAATCATTTGTGTGTGCTGATACTGTCTGTATTATACTAATATCACACTTGAATTCAATGATTATCCACAATCTGCAGTCCTCCACAAAGCTGCTCGGACAAAGGATGTACAATTTATTCTTGATGCATGAGACTTAAGTAATGAAGAGGAAATGGCCTAGCACAGAGCCCTGAGGTATGAATCCGATTACTGGACTCTATATATATAGATCGCCTTACACACTTCAACATATTTATCTGTCATGTATGTAATCCATTGGTCTACCCACTTAATGATATAGGTATTTATGTCCAGTTGTGACAATGTCTCAGTAATACCTCATTATGGATTTGTATCAAATGCCTTGGCCAAGGCAAGATATGTATAATGATAGTGTTGTCATCATGCATGCCCTTGCTGACCTTCATGAGGACATCTAACAGATGTAATAGACATGAGACATGATGTAGCCTGAACAAATGAAGAGAGTTAGGATGTGTCTATACATGCATGCATCAGGTGATGTTCACCCCACTGTCAGAAGGATGCATGATGATGTATACCCTACTATGGGAACGTATTCTGCCTGGAGGCTGTGTTAAAGTATGGATCCAACCTTGTCTGGTAGGTCCATATTTAGAGACATGCTATAGGTAACCTATAGGTAAGCTGTGATGTTGTCAAGGCCCATTGATTCTGTGTTTTTAGACATACAGAGTGCACATAGGTGCTGCCATCCTTTGAAGAGAAACTGAGTAATGTTTGCATGTATACTTTGGCTGATGGCCAGTGGCAATAGGATGGTGACATGTGACAAAAAGTGTCCAGTAGTGGATTGCCTATTTCCTCTGGTTGGGTATGTCTGGTAGCATCCACATGCAGATCTGTGCTCAGTTGTGTATTCCACTTAGCATATCAAATGCATTGGAATAAATGATTTGTGAAAATACCTACAAATATAACCTTGGTCATTCATTATATTCCATACACTGGTACTATGCATACAATTGTGCAACTGTATCAATGTCATGTACTTATATCAATTGGGCAACACATGTCTGTATGTGTTTTAAGGGCAAGCTCTCTCTGAGCAGCCTGCTGCCATATCAGGAAACATTACAGATCAGTTGTTTGTGGCTCATGCATAGCATTTCCTGACATAAATTCTAACAGTTACACCGTGGTGCTGCTGACCACCTCAGTAATCCTTGGGTATAGTAATACAACTGTATATACAATGAGTTCAACAAGGGTGCAATTATATTGAAACATGTGATACATTGTGTATATCACAGCATAACAACATTTGTATGCGATAAGACTTATCTGACCATGTAATCAATATAAATTTCAATTGATTTGTGTCACACAATATGTTTTGATGGTATGTAGACATATGCACACTTATGCCATACTGAAAGTATCACTGTGATGGCAAAATGTGAACTGCGTAGACGGTTGATCTGCTCCAGTACAACATATGTCCTAATATGCCAACAATATACATATAAGTGTATCATACCATGTCAACAGTTCTTAAGGGACATATTAGTACAGCTGTTATAGAAGAAGCATGTAATGCAATGGTATCAATGGCCATCAATACATTAGCTCACATTACAGATCATAATATCATTTTGTAACCATGCTGTACATCCACACCTCAGTATAGCACATGTCAATGACAGCAACATTAACATGTCAACTGTTCATAGGGTCATAGAATGTTATTAGGCTAATGACCAACATAAAATGAAATCCTAGCTATTATTATACCATGTAAATAAAAATCCCTATATCCTTATTATGGGAGATAGTATGATTATTGTGTGCATGTGTATATTTGTTGGATTGCATTACACCCTGCCACTGTGCATATGGAACATGTGTACCATACCATGACAGAATTAGCAATCATACATGCAGTGGTCTGGCAAAGGTTTGCAGAGGCTTATGGAAGGACTTTGCTTCATGATGTGTGTATGCACATTTGACATGAGGACATCCTCTATTCCTCTGAAGGAAGTTTGTCATGTGGTCAGAGGAAAGAGAAGGATGCATGGGGCTAGTACCCCAGTGGTAGTGAAATAAAAAGCTATTCCAAGGATCATACAATTACCATAATGTACAACAAACAACACACACAGCTGTGTTCTGGGCATGATTTGAACATTACACCCATGTAGACATAGAATATGAATGCCATGCAATGTCACATTAGCAACACCACATACTTTTGACTATAACACTGTCATGTTGCACTTTACGGAGTATGATAGCATCATTGTATGCTGAGGAGAACTTGTTGGGTGGAGCAGAGGGTGTAAATGCGCAGTAACATCCCTGTGTAAAACTGTCTCAGAAGTGATAATTGTATGTATAGGAACGCAAGTTGCCTACTGTCAGATTAGAACACCTATATGTGTAGTTAAAGTAGCTTGCACACACAGTTATTAATGTTAATGCCACAGCACATGTTTGTTTTTAATACTGCCTGAGTGTGTGTTACATCGGAAAACATAATCATAGTATGATATAACAAGGTGTTTGGAGGAAGGTTGGACATAGCTATAGAATCACACATTGTTCTAAAATTGTCACCGTAGTGATTGTTGAACAAAAACACAGTTGACTGTAGGGAGAACATAACTTCTTAACTGAGTACACTTACTAGAAATCTCAGTATTTAATGCAGGTGCTACAACACAAGTTTGACTTGGAGAGTGTCGGACAAGACTTTACAGATGATGACATCAGCAATGTCTGGTGAGAAGAGGATGGTAATAGCAGTGTTTCACATGCAGGTGTAATGAAAACAGAATCCCTACCTAAGTACATTGACAAGAGAACTCAGTATTTAATGCATGCACCACAGCACAAGTTTGACTTTTATGATGCTGCAGGACAATTTATAGTGGATGACATCATCATAGGATATTTCGGATAGGATGCTGGGAGACCTGAATTAAAAAAATGTGTAGGCATGTACAAATGTCAAAATATTGGTACTCCATGGGATTGTAGTGATGACTGCAGGATACACATTTATACTCTTCTGACTAGATGCACACACACACACACACCAGTTGACTGCAGTGAGATAAGAACCCCTACCAAACTAGATATACAGCTAGAGAACTCAGTACTTAATGTAAGTGCCATGGCACAAATCCAGCTTTGACAATGCTGCAGTATAATTTATAGTGGATGATATTATCATTAGATGCTTCAGAAAATATGTTAGAACGCCTGTATGAAACAGATGGCTAGCCATGTATGACTGTCAAGATATTAAAAATCTGCATGTTATATGCAGCTGTATATCTGGTTTCTAGATTAATTTGTGTCATGCAGTGATGTAGCAGTTAGTATTGTCACCTCACAGCAGGACATTCTCCAGTTTGATTCTTGGCTTAGGTGCCTTCTGTGCAGAGTCTGCATGTCCTCCCTCCATTTACTTGGTTTTCCTCTGGGTGCTGCAGTTTCCACTCACACTCCAAAGACATGCATTTGGAGTGTTTTTCCCTGGGCTTCTACTGAAAATAGGCTCTGTCACAGTTGGACTTTTCTGGTAAACAAATGTTAAATAAAAATAACTAGTTTAAATTCTCTTTATCTGTATACTTACACAACTGCAGGATATCAGCAGTCCTAAACTCAGCCAGCCACTGGTTGAGTGTATCCTGTTTGCATATTTTGAGGTCATTAAAATGATACCTGCACTGTTTTCCAGTGCATGGAATGCCAGTCACACTGGAGATAGCCTCAGCCAGATTATTCCATGCCTTCAGCTGCGGCACTTTACAAGGATTCCAATAATGATTCTGGAGTCTTCGACACCACAACTTTGAGCCCTAAATTGGGCACTTACCTTATACCTCCAGACATGTCCAGTCAGAGCAAAGAGCAACAGGTAATAGTGGTTTCCTGCCAATTCATGTTATCATGTTTAATGCTAGTGCACATACCTGAACAATGATGTAAAACACAGTTGTTCGACATTAAGCAGAGAGCAACAATGCCAAACAGAGAGGAAAGACGTTTTTGAAATTGGAAGGTTAATCTGACAGCTGTCATTAGTTGATAGGATGGTTGCTGCTATAACTCTTTGTTGATTCAACTTTGCAGATGTGAAAAGGAGCATAAATTATATGACGTAACACTTTTTTTGTGAGTGGCTTTACACACTGATAACATAAATTTGTAGAATGTGGGATTCAAACCTATGCATTAGAGACCAAAAATATTCTTCACCATAAGCAAATTTTCATTCTTGCCACAGAAGAAGTGCTTGTTGGACAAGCTCATAAATTATATATAAATCATATGACAGAATGAGGTGTTAACCATGTATTTGTATGACCTTTCAAGGACCAGGTTTATACTTTCATGTGTGTTTAAGAATCATTCAGGTCTGAAGGCCATCCAAGGCCAGAGAAGACAATTATAATTACCAAATCAGAATATTACGTATACCCTTTGTCACACATATAATTCATATGAGCTCCAATGCTATACATACTTATTGTTGTTTATAGTTGCCACGGGGAAAGATGGATTACAAGTGCATTTTTACATTCATTGCTGTGCACAGTGCCCATTGCAAGTGAGACCTTGTTTGTCAGAGCTGCTCATTACTTATACATATACATTAAAAAGAGTTGGGTGTTTAAACATGTATGTGGGTGACATGACATTTCAAAACCTAAACGTGTAAACTCAATGCACCTGCTGTAGGCAGTTATTTCTAAGTCTGATTATTGTTTTCATGTTAATTTTAATAAAGTAAATTGATACAAAACTTTGGTCTTTGCTGGATTAGAACCCAGGCTCACCTGTATTGTAACCTTACACTTATACCTGCTGCCACAGGAACGGTTAAGAAACTTCTGTATATTTTCATATTCATTAATAAGTATGTGAATTAACTGCCATACAACACCGCTTAGTGTGTTTGTGTGGTGGGAAGAAATAGAGGATACACTGTATCTGCTTTGAAATTGTCTACTGTCTGCTTCCTGTCTGCAAGTGTTCTATACCTGCAGGTGTTGGGAAGGTTGCTAACCTTCGTGCAATGCCTCTTAGTGAGTTTGTGGGTTTGTGCAATGTAAAGCAAAAGATGCAACAATGTATCCTTTTTAAAATCGAGAATGTTTGCATGCTGTCTGCAGGTGTTTTGTCTGCTTCAAGTGTAGGACATTAGTCCAGGTCTGAGCAAAGGTAAGCAGCAAGCAAACGTGAAAAGCAAAGCTCACCATGTTTTATCCTTGTAGGCAGTGTTTATTATGTTTCATCTTTAAAAGACATGACTTTAAGAGTGATCTATAGATAGTATGCACTGTGTGGATCATCATGTTTCACAGATGTGCTACACATATGCGTGATTTACAGCATCTATATTACAACAGTGAAGCTTTAGTTCATTGACTAACTAAAGCTCAATCTTGTAATATCGACAGCTAAAATTGTTGAATGGCCAATTCAACTAAGGGAAACACTTCCTTTGGCTAAATAAAAACAAAAGAAAACATCCATCTGAAATCAACTGGGGGGCTTTGCCCAACACACCCGCCTACCTAACTATACCAACTCTGAGATCGCTCCAAATTGGAAAAACGGGCATACTTCACAGGTTTTGTGCCCAATGAGTGGCACACAGCTACAGTTATCCTACTCCATGAGCCTGATCTGCAAAGCCATGGAATGCATTATCATCGAACTTATAAACAAAAGACATTGGCAATCTTCAAACCCTGGACGGCACCCAGTTTGGTTTTGTAAAGGGCCAATCTTGTCTCCTCAACCTGATTGACTTCTTCAAATCAGTCTACAGAGCCATGAACGAGGGCAAGGCAGTCACACAGCCTATCTGGACCTTGCCAAGGCCTTCGTCACCATCCCCCACTCTGGAATCATAGATAAACTTACTAAGCTGGGCATTAATCCCTATGTCACTCGATGGGTTGCCAAGTGACTTACTGACAGAACCGACACTGTAAAAGTAGCTGACTCAAAATCTAGCTCCAGACAAGTGACACGTGGAGTACCTCAGGGTTCAGTCCTGGGACCACTCTTGTTTGGCATCTACTTTTCTGAAGTACAGGCTAGCACTAAGGTACTCTGGCTAACAAAGTTCGCAGATGACTGCAAACTGGGAGCCATTATTGAATCCCCAAATGATGTGGATATTCTACAAAAAGGCCTTACAGAAACAAATGCTTGGTGCCAGAGGCATGGGCTCAAGCTCAGTGCCAACAAATGTATAGTTATCCCCTTGGGGAAAAACCATGTACCCATGAATTACCACATAAGTGGCAGTACACTAAACACTGAAAGTGTGATAAGAGACTTAGGGACACAGGTGGACAGTAGTCTCACCTTCAATAACCACATCCCCATAACAGTCTGGAAATCCTTCTATGTGGCACAGCTTATCACTAAGGGCTTTTCATCCAGAAAAAAGATCATTGTCCCACTGTACTCATCCCTTATTAGACCCATTATAGAGTACAATGCCCCATTTGGTATGTACCTCACAAGACATCTGCAACAACTGGAAACAGAAATACCTCACTAAAATAATCACAAGCCTAAAGCAGATGCTCTATGCTGACCATCTAAAAATCTCCAGCTATACTCTGTCGTGTATCGCCTACTCTGAGGCAATCTCTGCTTAACATACAAGGCCATGTCAAACCCAGAGCTGTTGGACATGCTACACTTAAAGAAATCCCAATCCCTCAGAGCCACATGCTCCAGGGATCTAAACCTGGTCATCACAATGAACAAAACATGCTGGATGGATAGTTTCCTGACCCAGCGACTCCCCATGCTCTGGAATAGACTGTCCACACATGTCAAGCTGAGCGCCTCTTTGGCCTCTTCAAAAGGAACCTTGACGATTAGATAGGAGATAGGAAATTTACCCTGGGGATCATGTCAGTCACCCTGCTAGATAGGGGACCAGGGAAGTAAATATTCTGGGAAGAAATAGCCAGGGAATTGTTATGGCTAGGCTTGTATAGACCCTAGGGCTGATAGCCTAGTACCAACCTATGAACAGCCAAAGGAAGTGTTTCCCTGGGTCAAATCAACTGTTCAACAATTTATGGTTTCGATATTAAAAGTTCGAGCTTTACTTATTCAATTAAGTAAAGCTTTGATCTTATAATATAGAACCGATTTAGAGGTGTAGTTTATGTTTTGTTCATCACAGAAGTATAATATATGACATTTATTATATTTATCCATTTCCTGGGATTCCTCTAAGCTGCTTACCATGCAAATAGTGGAATTAAAAATAAGTAAACAACATTACAAAATAAATGTTACTGCACATTAAAGATTTTTACACAATTCTGAAATTGAATTGTCACACCAATAAACTTAAAAAAACAGAGTAAGGTTGTCTTATCCCTCTTTGCCCCTGAAACAGCTTTGTAGCAGGATTGAACATCATTCCCTATACAAGCAAGTTCAAATCATCCACAGTATTAACAATATATTTGGCACTTGTACACTTCTGAGTTGCTTGCATATGTGCTAATTTCAGATGAAGTGCAATGAGTGATCTCACAACCATTTATGGCTATTGTTTGCAGCAATGCAGCTCTATCTTGCCTTTGCATGGTGTTCATTCTTGTCTTATCTGAGCAATAACCTGAGCCATGCAGTCTGTAAGGCATTTTGTATCATTGTTCTTAACATGTATGAGAATATTAAATGGTAATAATATCTAGTTTTCAACAAAGGCAGGGGAGTTTGGATAATACTGAACAGAAACTGAAAATGTGTACTGCTTGCTTACATTTAAAACCTTGATACAATTAGTTTTACACTTTGTAAGTGTAACCTGGCTGACACACCCACTGCAGGCAAGGGAGTCTGAATTGCTGTTGCCTTTTCCTTATTCTGACCAGTAATCATTCAGAGTTGCAATCCATTAACATCAGTCACTGAGAGAGTGCCTGCATTATGTTTACATCTGATACATGGATGCAAGATTTTGAGATTCAACAATTCTAATGAGTTCACACCTAATTTTCATCTTCACTGTATTCACAGGCCTGAATCTACATTATAAAAAGTTAACCATTTAGCTAGCGTACCTGAAGTTGAAGAGTGTTGTGCATGTAGACAATGTAGAAGACTGTTATTACTTTGAATTTATCTGCACAGAAGACTACTGGTCTTAATACGGAATGATCAGATGTTTCAGCTATGTACTGGATTTGCTCACATGTAACTAGGAAATATATATATATATATATATATATATATATATATATATATATATACAATAGCAAATACAACTTTTATCTATACAACTTCTTAGAAGTTTACTGATGGCTTAGGCATTGTTGTCAGGGCATTTTACTTTCTTAGCTACACAGCCTTATTAACGTTCATCACAAGTGTTACTGTTACAATTTTTTTCTCTTTGCACTCTTCTATGTTATTTCAATGAAATGTAAATGTCCTATATTGTCAATGACACAGGTGAGTTAGCCTTTTAGTATGGCCCATTACACCTCTAGGATAATGCTGGGCACAGGTAGAGGTGACTGGCAATTGTATAAAAATGACTGTTTTGTGGTAAATGTGCACACATATTTTTGGGGCAGTTTGTTTAAAAGCATCTCTTACAATTGACCAATGTGTTATTCCTTGTTTGGTAGAAAATGTCATTTGCCTATTTTGGGAGTGGGAGCCAAGTTTCATTTCTGTGTTGCCACAACCAAAAAATGCTTTCAAAAGAGGTTTGCTTTGCTATTCTTAGTACTTGTTTTGGATCAAGCCTTGATTTGTGTTTAACTGTGACATATTACAACCACATAACCCTTTTTTGTATTTGAATAACTGAAGTTTTTTGTTTGTCCAGTGGGTAATATAAAAAAACGAATAATATGTGCTGTGTCTAAGCAAGACTTTTATTCATGTGATATTTATGTGTAGTATCCTTTTTTTTGTGTTTTATGTCACTAAGACTATGGCACCCAACTGTCCCAATCCCTGAAAATCACCTTCAGTGACTCAGACAAGGATGTGATTGTACAAGCCTCTCAGTCAACATGGTGCACTTCTGCTTGAGAGAAGACGTGGGGATATGTTTGGAAGAATGCAAACTTGGAACCAGATAATGAATGACATCACTGCTATTGGGGTCACAGCAGCACATATGATCAGGTGTGTTATAGAGCCACTGGTATGATTTCATTGGCCAAGAGGAGAGCATGCTACAGTGGCTTATGGACAGCTGGCTACCGGGAAGGCTTGCTATAGAACCATCACTGACACCAAATGGAGAGTTCCTGTCCACTGTCAGGAAACCATAGAGCTCAGTGGAAAGTGCACACCGGCATGTGATAGATGTCGATGCTGCTGTTTCAGGAAGGCCTAGTATGTCCCAGGAGGAGCTTTCCGGTAAGCTTGCACATGTCAATTTTTAAGGATTTCTTGTATAGTAAAACATTGAAAGCAATAAATAAGTTTGGGGGGGGGGGTATTTATAGACTGATGCTGTTAGGAAATTCTGGTTCACTTACACATGGTTTTGGGATAGACATTTCATCCAAGTTTCAGTTAAATGTATCATTAATGGACAAATAAAGGTAAAAAAAAATTGCCCTGTGTTATTGTTATTGTGATGATGGTGTCCTTACATTTTGCTTAACTTCTTCCAGGTCCATCCTTTCTAGCAAGTGTGGACTCATCTACACATGGTAAGCCAAACATTTTTATTTCAGTACTGATGAGCATTTGACAGAAATATGCATTTATCCATATGTGTGAGGTGGGTGTCAGGACTGTGTGCGTGTATGGGTGTACCATCTGTGATAGTGGCACCAGTGTTTTGTTAGCATATATTACATTGTAGTAATGTAGGTATTAATTTCTTTCCTGCATTTCTTACTTATTATCACAGGTAATCCTGACAGTGGAAGTGGAGGACTCTTCCCACCTGATGTTAGAGTATTGGCAGACTCTGATGATGATGGTGGGAAAACACAGGAACAGTCGGGAGGTGCAGCAGTTGAGTCTGACACTGAGTTTGTTGTTCATTCATACCCTGTAATTTCATCAGACACAGCCAGTAAGCCACGCAAACTCATTCCAGTGATTCCTCCAATATTGGACAGGTGGAGGGTGAGACACTTGATCAGGGTAGCGTGGTTACTGCAGCTTCAGTACCTGCTGACTCTGTCCATAATCAAAGTATAGGGGAGGTACCACACAGGACAGTGCTTAGTAGTGCTCAGAGTAGGCCTGCTGTCCATCATCCACCTGATCCAAGCGTGTCTTCCGATGTCACTTGCCATATGTTTTAGGGCCATCATGGAGGTGCAGGAACATTCCAATAGGGCATCCAAGGAAATGCTTATGGTTGTAGAAGTGGGAAATGCTGAAGGTTGTAAATGTGGCACTGGCTGACATGCGTGACTGCCTCCACTGTGTTGCTGATTCAATTTATCAGATGAATCACATGATGGAATGGGCAGTGTTTGTGAGGAAATGTCTGCTGGGAGGGAAACGGCATCCACGTTGATGTACGTCAGCCACATTCTCTTGTGTTAGCTGGTATGGCTGTGCCTGATTACGATGCTGTAGTGGCACTACTTCCATTGCTCTGTCAGTATTTGAGGTATCCACACCCAAATGTAGCAGGCTATGGGGTCATAGTCCCAGTTGGAGAGCTCATCCAGCATACAACATCACATTCATGTAGCAGCAGTGCTAGATGGCTGGGGTTGAATCACTATGTATTTATTGAAACTGAGAGCTTGAAAAAGATAACATTTAAATTTCATATGATTTTATACAATTTTGCATACTTTTTATGTAATTTTTATGTTGTTTACTGTATATATGTGTTGTCTATAGTTTGTTTTAAATTTCTGAATTGTAATATGAGGTATGTTAGGTAATGGGCAGGCTGTATAACTTTAAATACTTTAAAATAGTTTAAGACATTTTCTTAAGTGTCTTTAATTAGGTTACATGATTGATTTAATGTATTTAATGAAGCTGGGTGTGTACTGAATTGTCTGATGAAGTCCTAATCTTTTGGAATGAAAGTGCTTATATTTTTATTAAGTTATAATTTTATATAATTTTTATGTAATTTTTATGTCGTTTACTGTATATATGTATTGTCTATAGTTTGTTTTAAATTTCTGAATTGTAATAAGAGGTATATTAGGTAATGGCCAGGCTGTATAACTTTAAATACTTTAAAATATTTTAAGACAGTTGCTTAAGTGTCTTTAATTGGGTGACATGATATATTTAAGGCTTTTAATGAAGCTGTGTGTGTATTGAATTGTCAGATGAAGTTCTAATCTTTTGGAATGAAAGCACTTATATGTTTTATTGTGTATTTATTGTGTATTAAAGTTGGTGTTTCAGCGTTTCATAGTTTAAGCACGTTCTTTGTTTTTCCTATTTTTTCCATCTGTCTGGATTTTTGTTGATTAGTGATTTGGACTCCATTTGCTATGGCCATGGACTCCCTTGCAGCTACACCCCCATTATTTTCAGATATTTCTATCACCGAGTTGCAGCAGAATGCAGGTAATTTAAAGTTGTTGAGCAAGCAATTAACTCAATGGCTGGATGCAATTTCTCCAACCAGGACGATTTGCTCAGGGGTGGGTAATCCAATTCCCTGTGGCAGCCTGCAGGGTGAATGTTTTATGTGTCTCAGCCATTTGTCATTTCATCTAAAGGTATCTATTATAGCCATCCAAGGATGGAAGACAGACTCATTTTATCTGAATGGTCAGAGGATGGATTTTGTTTCAATCCTATGGGTTTGTAAATGCAGGGTACAGGAGAATCTCTAGTGGATTATCTAGATGAATTTGACTACAGATTATTCAAGCTTAAGAAGCTACAACATGAAAATGCCTATTTGAAAAAGTGTGTGAGGGTAAGATGGGTGCCCAAGTATTTGAGAATGTGGCGATAGCCTACTGGCCTGGAATCGAATTCTGCCCTCCATAAGGAACTATTGACCTTGTTTGATAAACAAGGTTGTGAATTTATGGAGGTCCTCATTAAGCATAATTCTGTTCTCATTGAGACACTATGGAGGGAGGTCATTGAATTGAATGACAGAATTGTGAATGACCTCCATTTTGAGGAGTATAAATGTGACTACAGGCATATTTTTGTCAATATTGAAAAGCAGCTCTTCGGCTTTAAACATAAAAGAAAACCAGAAGAAATTGGAGAGGGACAGGCTGAAATACCAGCTGTGGTCTGCTTATCATGATCCCCCAGTGATGCAGGTATGAAGGGAAAAAGGGTTCAGTCCTGGCTATTAATAATGGAAATCCTAACCAACAGCAAATACAGCATGGTGAGGAGAATGAAGTTGGTGATGAATATGTATTTAATAATTCACAATCTAATTCATGCTTGGATTTTCTTGTACTTAGGAGATCCAAGTGCTTGAAGAACATTCAGTGGAATGGCCAATTGGATATAAACAGGAGGCACATACCTCGAATGGTGAACCAACAGTGTTGCAGCAATTGGAACTAGCCCCCATCTTTGGACCATTCAGGTGTGAGGAAGAATCTACAGGAGCAGAGGAGCAATGGATGGAGGACGTAGATCTAGCATCTGAATTTATGACAGTTATTCAGGAGCAGAAGTGTGTGATTGTTTATAATTCAATAAAGGATTTTAAGGTGTACAATTTTAGGGATATCACAGTGGCTATTGTAAGTGTGGACCTTCTCTATAAAGGCATCAGTTTTGTGCCTATGAGGAGAGTGAGTCTGGCACATACTATTTTGGATTTAAAACGTTTTACGCAAGTTAAATTTGACATTTCTGTTCAATAACACAGAGCAAATTATTTCACCATTTTCTGTTTCCAGTGCTTTTAATCCATCATTGCACCCTATGCTTGCTCTATATGAAAGAATGTGTGAAATTGATTTGAGAGATGTTTTTGGAGGAAAATCTTATAAGTATGTTTGAAATATTTCTAAAGATGAACAGCAATTCATTCAGTTCATAAAAGGGCAAGACATTAGATTGATGAAGCCTGACAAGGGGGTGAGATGGTTCTTATGTCTAATGCTGATTATAAGGAATGTATGGTTAGATTATTGCAAGGGAGGGCCTATGAAATGATGGATCGGAATCTGTTGAATGGTACGTATTATCGTATAGGTATCCAGTTGAAGGATTTATTTATAGATGGCAGAATTTCTATGGAGGAATATCAGTTTTTAAGTGTTTCTTCCCAGGTCATTCCTACCATGTTTGGTGTTCTGAAATTACACAAGAACTGGTCTGATCCACCCTTGTGTCCCATCGTCGATGGGCAAGGATCGATTACTAGTTCTAGTGCTATATTTTTGGATAGAAGCTTGAAGTACCCATTACAAAGTGAAAAATATTTATGCAAGGACTCCTGGCATTTTTTGCAAATTCTAAATAATGAGGCATATGATGGTAATTATATATTTATAACAATAGATGTATGTGATTTGTATATAGTAATTCCTCATGAAACTGGAGTCATTTGGTTTGCTGACTAATTGGTCAGAAGGGGTATTGACCAGGATAAGGTAAATTTATATGTGGAACTTATGGAATTGGTATTATCTAATAATTTTATCATGTTTGAAAGCCAGTTATATTTGTAGAAGGAGGGAGTGGCCATGGGATCAGCATGTGGTTCACTTTTTGGAAACATGGTGATGTGTCAGTGGGAGTATACATTTTTATTCAATTCATGTTTTACTAATTGTTTTAAAATGTATTTGCATTATTTGGATGATATTTTTATTTTTATGCAGGCCCAACCAGAAATATTTGATGCATTTTTAGAGTATATAAATGGGACTAGTCCTTTCTTGAAATTTTCACATGCTGTTGGGAAGGATAGTATAGCCTACCTTGATGTGTTATTAAGCAAGGATAAAGAAAAGTCCTGTTACGTGACTACAATTTATAGGAAGCCCACTTAGTGTAGCTCCTTCCTGCATTTTAGTGGTGCACATCCATTTAAGCAAAAGCAGGCAGTGGTCAAGGGACAACTGGTTATGGCTGTTCGCATGTGCACTAGGGATGAGAATTTCTTTTCTGAACGTAAACTACTTAAATGTATGTTTTGGGAAGGGGCTACCCAGGAGCCTTAATAGAAGAACTGATCTCTGAGATATGTAGTAAATGTGAAAATGGCCAGTTGGTACTTATTTTAGCTGTAAAGCAGACTTCAGTAAGTATAGTTGGGCAGGAACTTTAATGCAATAATGGGGATGGGAAGCAGGATGTGATTTCACAGGCTTTTATTATGACCTTTAATGTTGATATCCCTACTATCAGGTATATAATTAATAAGAACTGAAAGGTGTTAAGGGAGGATTGGAGTATAAATAGTAGGATTTCTAGTAAGCCACTAATTGTTTATAGGAAAGGTATGAATTTGAAGGATATATTTTCACAAGCAAAATAGTCCATAGGTATTACCCTGGGATAGTTAGATGCAGAAGATGTAGTAGTTGTAAGTTTATTCTGGAGGGGGATGGATTTGAAGTACAGGGTAACATATTTCTCCTGAAAGGAAAACATAATTGTGAAAGCAGTGGTCTGGTATATATCGCTTTATGCCAGTCTTGTGACGGTTTTCATATAGGAAAAACTAAACGGAAACTTTGGGACAGAATATATGAGCATATGTATGATATTAGGAAAGGTAGGACCACTAATGCTTTGTGTAGACATATAATGACATTGGGGAATCATAAATTTGGTTTTATGGTGGTTGAGAAGGTGGAACGTAATTCTAGAGGAGGTCCATGGAAACTGACATTGGAAAAACAGGAATTGTTTTCGCAGGTTTATTTTAACTCCTATAGATGGCTGGGGTTGAATGATTATGTAGCTATTGCTCCTCTATTAAAATTGAGAGCATGAAAATGATAAAATTCATAATTTCATATGATTTTATACAATTTTATATCATTTTTATGTAGTCTTTATGTTATTTAGTGTATATATGTGTTGTCTATAGTTTGTTTTAAATTTCAGAATTGTAATATGAGGTATGTTAGGCAATGGGCAGGCTGTATAACCTTAGATACTTTAAAATATTTTAAGACATTTTCTTAAGTGTCTTTAATTGGGACACATGACTGATTTAAGGTATTTAATGAAGCTGGATGTGTATTGAATTGTCTGATGAAGTTCTAATCTTTTGGAGTGAAAGTGCTTATATTTTTATTGTGTATTAAAGTTGATGTTTTGGAATTTTGTGGTTTAAGCACTTTTTTTTGTTTTGTTTTCCTGGTTTGTCCTTCTGCCTGGATCTTTGTTGCTTATTTGATACTTTATCCAAATGTCTGCCTGCTTCTCTTTTATACTCACATGCACCTATTGCCTTTTGTGTCAGGCTAGGCATCCTGCCCCCCCCCCCCAAATTACGATAACTGTGCCTTATCCTTGTTTTCTATCTTTTGAATTGAGAGATACATACTTTTTTTTTTTGTCTGATGCAGGATGCATAGCTGACTTAGTGCTTAGTATATCTGTGTTTGTGATGCTGTTCTGCAAATTGTTTTGCTTTCTTACAGGTTTTTGTAATTTGTACATCCTTCCCAACCTCAGACCAACAAAGCTGGTCCAAGCCATAAATGAAAGTGGGACTAAAAGCCCAACAATGGGGAGAGTTTTTAAAAGTTGTGGTCTTACAAACTTAGACAGTTGACAGAATAACAGGTTTTGCATTACTGTTGTTATGTTTTTTTCTGAAGGATATGACATTTGAAACAGAAATGTGTGTCATTATAGCAATAACCCATGCCTGGGTGTGGGTAATGCGGGATTTACCCACGGTTGGCGTGGTTTGGTCTCGAGGGCGAAGCCCGAGGGACCAAACAAAGACAACCGTGGGTAAATCCTGCATTACCCACACCCAGAAGTGGGTTATTGCTATTATACTATGACATTATTTAAGAAAAGAAATAATTACTTTTCTTAAATAATGGCATTGTATAATGCCTCTTTGCTGCCCTTCCGCAGTTGTCTGGTATCCGCGGCAGTTCTGATGTACTGCGCATGCCTATGCAGTACATCAGAGCTGTGGCCAAAAGCAAAGGAGAAAGCAAGATCTCCATTGCTTTTTACTGTTTTGCTATGTTAAATGGGTTTAACATAGCGAGACAGTTTTAAAATAAGCAACGGAGATAAAACTCTTAATAATGAATCCTTATGTAAGCATTTACAAAGTTAAAGAAAGGTAACCAGTCTACAATCACTATCACTAGAGATATGCTTGAGATAACTGAGTCCCAAATTCTTTCCATTTTATTTGTGGATAAGTTTACAGAGCAGTCCAACAAAACTAGTTATATAGGTGAAGGTGCAGATAGTGTTCACCCTGTTAGTTGCCTAGATATATCTAGCAAGGCAGTGAGGGAAACCCTAAGTTCAGTCAAAATTAACAATAGTGCTAAGTTCATAGGCAAATACTAGGCAAGCTGCCATTGTAAGAAAAGATAATTTCCCTTTCAAAGGTGATAAATCCTGTACCTTGTGACTCCAAGGTAATACCTTAACCAATATGCCAAAAACAAACCTAGATGATTTAAATTGTTTCTGTCTATCTGCCTAACTTTGCTAATCACATCATGATAATTTTATAAAACCTGTTTAAATAACCTCTTGGTGCTGGGTTTGCTCCTGAACTGTCATTTCAAAAGGAGAGAACACTAAAACTATGAACAAGTATTGACTTATCAGTCTATTTTGTATTCTGGATAAATGTTATGAAGTGTTCCTGTGTAACTTGATATCAAGTGACTTGAAATCAGAAGATGATACCTACCATCATGGCTTTAAGTATGGCTGCAAATGGCTTTAAGTAAGGCTGTTCATGCTTAACAAATCTGATAAATGTTTATCAGGATTAATGGGAGGTATTGGAACAAAGCTTAGTAAATGTTATGTACCTGGTCACTGTAAAGACCTTTGACTTAGTGCTACATGCTGAGGTTGTCAATGAACTGGAAAGACAGGAGTTAAACAAGCATTTATCAGGATGGGTAATAAACTGGCTATATGGGGTAAATAGCTGAAGCTGCTTCCAAGGTTAAATTAATGTAATTATGGATGTAGCATGGATCAGTTCTAGGGCCTGTGCTTTTTTCAACTTTGTGACAGACTTTCATTTTCCAGAGATATCTGGACCAGAATGTTTGCTGATGAGACAAAGGTGGGGATAAATATAACTAAACCGTCAGACTAGGCAGCATTGCAGAAGCACCTGGATACCTTCATCTTATGGCATTGCTGAAGAATATAGCATGAAATGCATTAAAAACAAACAAAAAGCATTAATGCAGGGGCAAATAATCCCTGTTATCCTTTGCTCTAAACAATGTCCTCCTGGCTAAAACTTTGTCTTTTAGGGATCTTGGAATAGTCACTGATAGATCTTTTACATTTGAAACCAACTTGTCCTAAGTTATTAGAAGTTATCAGGAATGCTTTGGCCGCACTATTGATTAAGGACGAACTGGTGCTTATAACTCTGTTTAAAGATATCATCAGCCCTGCTCTGAAGTACTGATTCTGCAGTTGCTGTTATACTCAGATTAAGATACTGTAAAGAGCTTAGAAATTCTTTACCTAATAAAATGTTAAAGTTAGTTCCTTGAATAATAAATCCAGGGCTGAGTAATTATATATTTTTTTCAATTAACCATAGATTTGTTTTGAGGGAGTCTAATTTTAATTTAAAAATACAAACATTATATAGCTACATCATCAGTTTTAACTCTTTAAATTCCTCAGTCACTCTGGTCGTATACAGGGATGAAGCTGTGACCACAGACTGGTCGCAAGGTTTGATTGACACAGTAACGGGAGGGGGGTTGGGAGTGCTCATCCCAGGAGATAGGTGGTTATGTGGGCATTCCCTTTGGTGTCCCCTGGTGTATGCCAGAAAAACTACATCAAAGAGGCATAGCTTAAGGGGGTAACAGTGGGAGGAATAGCTGGGCTGCTCTGGAAGTGGAGTGGTATGTCACATGGCCCCAAAGTGCACCCTCTACTCAAACATCACCATGCTACTGCATTGTGAGATAGGCAAGAGAGGTGGACAGAGTAAGATAGAAACCCCTCCTGTTGAATGTGGGCTATGACCCCCCCCAGGGTACCCTTAGATTAAATGACTTTTCCTATCTGTAACACTGTAGAAAGTCCAGGGAGATCACATAACTGTCCCACTTATGAAGAATACATTTGTGTGGAAAACATTTCATAAAAGAATGGGGAAACTGTGGAATTTGCTGTCCCTAAGCGCAAGGAAGGTTGATTCACTGGGGTACTTTAAGATCAGTGCTGACAAAAGGTTTGGTAGGAGGGTCTGTGATCCACTATTAACTGGGTACAGACTCTTTGAAAGTCTCTGAAAAGGTACTGAGTTTGGTTTACATACACTGAGCACTGAGCAATGAAGTAATCTAAGGATCAGGTAAATATGTAAAATAATACATTGAATCAAAGTGAATATTAAGACTTAAGAAGATGTCAGGTGAGGGCTGAATCTCACTTGAAATGATAGGAAACATCACAATATTCTTAAGGTCTCTGTTTGACTATTAAGTGTTTAAGAAGCAAGGATGCTTTCCTTTAGGTATGTTTTGTGTTAAAATAGGCAGCTTCCTGAACATAAACTTTTAATGTTATAGTGACAGGTCTACAGGGAGTTCAAAAAACTTAGTAAAATGTGTATGCATACACAAGCCAATGACAGATTATTTTAAAAAGGACTAATTTAGCATGTAATCATCCTATATTGTTCTGAAGCACTTAAGCACTGTGCTTGTTTCTTCTTTCAAATAAAAATATGGAATGCCTTTTATCTTCCCATTATTTTAATTAAATGAATGCCTAAAGAATATGAATTATCATTGTAGTCACAAGATTGAATAGCTGTGTGATGCAAAGAGTACAAAATTTATTACTGTTATTAAATCAAGGCTATGTTGCATGTAAAAGCAATTGGACTGCAGCTTTTGTTATAAATGTTAGAGCTAAAGTTTATGAACTGTATCATATACAATTAGTCCCATTTTGTGTTCCAGACATGATGGATAAAACACTTTTATTGTTAAAACTGCATTGCAAAACCATTTATCCTCTAGGTTTTGTAACAAATGAAATTTATGGAGGTAGTTTCACAGCACTGATTTATATTTTAAATGTGGTTTCTGGTATTGTGATAGTAAGAAGCCTAAATAGATCACAGGACTAAAGGATCAGGTAAAAGAAAGTCTTCAGAATATCTGTCAACACTATTCAGCATTCAATGGGCCTTTTGTGTATTTTTATCTTTACTAGGATTTAATGATGTTACTGATACATACTATAATCAATCCATGCTCATTTAGGATAGAAAAGGTACATATAGTCATAGACCAGAAAATTAAAATACGAGTCACTAATATTTTTGAGAAAGAGATACTCACAAAACTATTGAGCCTGCATTTCTGATGAAAACAAAGTAAAAGAAAGAAAGAACATGGAAATAATAATTGTTCAAAAGAAAAAATGAAGAACATGGAAATGCCTGAAAAATAAAATTAAGGATTCAGGGAAAAATATATTTATTTTTTTTAATTTAAGGCTATTACTGCAGACATTTTCAAGTTTATTTATGCATTTAAAATTAAGCACTGTACAGGACAGCACTGCACACACACATAACTTAACATAGCAGAAGTAAAACAAAATATGAGAAGTATGCATACCAACTAAAGCAAACCACAAACTGAACACATGAATAATCAGAAAAAACAATCAACTTGAATGTGTGTTTCATGCTTATTAAAACTGAATAGGAAGAAAATAGTCACATGAGTCCTTTTAAAATGGGAGGGTATGGGCCATACAACTGACAGCAACTCTTGGATGGGAAGGGAGAAAGCATGGGGTAGATGCTAATGTACAAATAGCTCCTCTGTGCATGTGTGGGGGGTATAGGTAATTCATGAAGGAATGGGCAACCATGGAAACCTCTGAAGTTCCAGTGTGAAATTAATGTTATATGAACTAATAACTGGGTAGCACAGCTGTTTATTAAATGCAAAAATTAACATAAGCGTCTAGAAGCCCTGGTTACATATACCAACAGTAGTCAGGGTATGTAGAAACCCAGGCATTGGCAACTACAAGCAGGTGACTAGATGTCTGATACAGCAATATTGCTAAGAATAAAAGCACAATGGCTTAGCAGTGGCTGACATCTTATCCTTAAATGTATGTCCGTCATCTAGAATAACCCCAGAATTCGCATACCCTACACCAGAACTCAAGATATCTTACTAATTAATAAAGAAGGTTCAGTGATAAGACAAGCAATTTGAGTCCATGAATGTGTCATGTACAACTATTGAAACTGTTTCTGTAGTACAATGTTTAACCTAATTACACACTATCCTCTGAATGGTGCATAAAGATCATCCAGCAAGTAATGTGTGACTGATATGCCTTAAACAAATTTGGCATAAAGCTGTGTCATCAGCACAGAAATTATATTGGCAAACATTCTCTAGAAGTCTGGAAGAACATTGTCCAAAGACAGCATCTATCCATTGAAGACAAAGCACAGTCCTGGAAGAAAACCTGTGGAATTCCACAGAAAGGTGTGAAGAAGGCTGATGAAGAACTGACAGCAGTGACTGTCCTGTGAGATCATCCCAAATGTAGTTTAAGACTGCTCCTTATGAGTCACAACCATTTCATGACTGTACAAGGTCACATGATGATTTCAAAGTAGGTGTAGCTAATGGGCAATTAAATGAGTGGGGTTAAATGAAATAGGCAGGAATACACCATGGCAGGATTATCTCTGTGTTTATGGTTGCAACATCACCTAGCTGATTTTACTGTGCAATACTGCACATTCTCAGTAGTACTCCTGTAGCAGCAGTTTTCAGTTTTTATGTTTGGATTGTACATACTGTGCCTTAGATCTTACAACAGGGAGAGTCATGTGCATCACCCATCTATTGCCACAAGAAGAGCATATCAATCTTTGAGGCAAGTCCCATTCCCTAACTACATTAAAATATATCCAAAGGTGGCCCTTTGTGGTAGATAAACGGTGTCCCACAACTCAGAGTGGATGACCATAAATCAGTTATTAAATAATGTTTCTTAATCATGAACCTGATTAATGCTTGCATGGCATTACAAAGTGCTATCCTGCTAATGAAAAAGGTGTATCATAATTTTCCATATATTTACAAGACATGTTGTAAGGAGAATCAAACAGCACTTCACTGATTACAGACTATTAAAATAATTGCCAAGTGTTTAACCGAAACACACCATCTAAC
>NC_056729.1:122197246-122207246 GCF_019279795.1 Protopterus annectens
CTTCTCAAACTTAAACCATGTACACCATCAGCTGACCTCCTCTCAGCTGAATACCTGCATGTTGCAGCTGGTGTACTTGCCTACCCTATTTCTATCTTAATAAACAGAACCATTTCAGAATCCTATGTCCCATCCATCTGGAAAGTCTCACATATTATCCCTTTGCATAAGGGTGGTACCTCCAATGACTTATCCAACTTCCACCCCATAGCCCTTCTCTCTCCTCTAGCTAAAATTATGGAGAGATGTATCCACCATCAGTTACTGCATCATCTCCTCCAAAATGAGCTACTAGTGGACTGCCAACATGGTTTCAGACCTCACCATATTACTACAACTGCTCTTCTATCTTTTACAGACTGTATTAATAAAAATAGGAATACTAACCAGCTATCTCATGCCCTCTTCATAGACCTCTCAAAGGCCTTTGATATGGTTATCCACCAACTATTGACAGGGATACTTAAATTACTTTCTCTTGATTTTAAATTAGTACAATGGTTCCAGTCCTATCTAGATAACAGAAGCAAGTACTCCTGTGGGACAATAAACTATCCTCTCAGCTTCCAGTCACCCTTGAAGATCCATAAGGATCAATTCTTGGACCACTCCTTTTTACTATTTTCATTAATGATCTGAAAACTTCCCTTCCCCAAGCTACATGCATACAATATGCCGATGATTCAACTCTGATGTGTGCCACATCTTCCCAAGCAGAACTGCAATCCAATACACAAACAGTCTTTACCCAAGTAGAAAATTGGTTCCATCAAAGATGTTTCCTCCTTAACCCCAAAAAAACTAAATTATTACTTTTTACTCCTACACAGAAATCCCCCCCTATACATCTCATAATTACATCAAATAATGGCACAGAAATTGCTCCGGACATCACCACCAAACTTCTGGGTGTAACTATTGACAACAATCTCAACTTTAACACACACATAAATGCAACTATTAAATCAATTAATAGAAAACTTGGATTCCTTTATAAAAATCAAGCCCTTTCTCATAGCCTCAGCTAAGATTTCCATTACTCAGACCCACCTTATTTCAACCCGACTCTACACCTTCCCAATCTATACTAACTTATCCAAAAGCAACCTAAATAAACTAGCAACCTCTTACAACAACATAGCCAGATTTGCCACAGGTGCCCCCTTTCGTACCCACCATTGCCATAATCTTAAATGTCTAGGATGGCTGGATGTTCACAACCAAATACTTTTCCAGCAACTAATTTTTATCCACAAGATCGTACATCATCCTACAAATACTCCCATAATCTGTAACCTCTTTAAATCCAATAAAAATTTACCAACCCTAAGATCCACAAAAAGCTACAAGTAGCCGCCATAAAATCCAACAACAAATCTGGTGACTGCCTGTTCTCAAATGCTGTTGGCAATACTTGGAACAAACTTCCAAGAGAAATAACATCCCTGACATCCACCAAACTTTTCAAGAAACAATTGAAAATCCTCATTAAAAAACAATGGCTCTGCCCCTGCTCTAATCCTGACTGATAATAATTCTCCTATTTGTCTAATTAACTCTCAACTAAAATCTTTTTATGCTATTTTCTCTATGCTCCACATTGTCCTTGAATCAGAAATTTTAGTTGTCTGACTGCTTTTTGACTGCCATGTAATTCTGAGGAAACTCATGTACAGTAAATGTTTTTTGTTATTTTTTTCTTAATACAACTGTAATATAACAATCTGTCTTCTATGTCTAACCTAAAACTGATTTTTAAAAGTTTTTGCTAAGCTGTTGCTATTTGTTTGTGTTGTACCTCTGTTTTTCTGGACTCTATGTATGTATAAAATGTTTTTGTCTCGGAGCTTTTCTCCTCGGGCCTCTACTGAAAATGGACATATATCCAGTTAGACTAGCCCGGTCAACAAATGTAAAATAAATAAATAAATAAATAATATTCCATATACTCACACAGGATGTGAGAATGCATGTTTTAGGCAAGTTTCTAGTAGTGTTGGTAAAACAGCACCAGAAGATTCTGGAATGTGAGTGAAGCTGGTGAATCCCTTGGAAGCCTGTGGTTATACCTCTTCTAATCATCTGTATAACATGGAGCTTAACAGGGAGTCTCTGGCTTGGGTCAAAGCCCAACGCAGCAATGTTATTTGTCATATGTTTTTCATACCAATTCCCTCATTCAATTGTGGGGAGAATGAGATAGCAGCTCCTGTCTCTGAAAAATTACTTGGAGTTAGTGGTACCAATTCAAAGCCTATATACTGATAGTGTGTACTGCCTACATTGATATCACGTGTGCATAATGATAGTGTAAATATCCCACAACAGCCATAGCCACATTTACTGATTCCCACAGTTACACTGCACACATAGTGCCTAACTATGTTACACTGCACTCTGTAATATACTGTAGAACATTCTTCTTTTTTTTTTTTGCTGACAGTGGATCATGCTGTGTCTTTCCTGTTCAGCAAACAAAAATACAAAGATAAATAAATGAATAAAATGTTTCACAAAGATTATAAGAGAGGCATTGAAATAATTAATGATGTAGTCCATGTAACCTTAAAACAGATTTTAAAGAACATGTTTCATTTAAACCTGGGGTATTTATAGCCTCAAGGTGCACAGATGTGGAAGGTGCAAAGTGTGTGATAAATTTAGGAATATTTCAGGCACTTTAATTAATGGAAAGAAGTTTACTGCCCTGAGATCCTACAATTGTAGCACTAGTGGTGTTTATGCCATTGGATGTGGTTGCCTACCTGCAAAATGGCATATAGGCCAAACCAAAAGGATGGTAAAAAGAATGATGGAGCATTTGGGGGATGTAAGGCATGTCAGTCTCAATAATCCAGTGGCCCAGCACTTCCATGCTGTTCATAATGGCAATATTAGTAGTTTATTGTTTTCTATTTTAAACAAAACCTATGCGGCACAAGGCATGGAATATGGGCGTATTTTGTTATGGATGGAAAGCAGATATATTATTAATTTTGGAACTCTTTGGCCCCATGGGCTTAATATGGAGTTAGATTTATATGTGTAGGATGAAATATTTCAGTATGTATTATTTTTAAGATGCATAGATGTATAGAATAAATATTTATATGTATAAGATATAATGTTTTAGCATTTGCTAATTCAAAGTTGTATAGATGTATGAGTATTTTAAATTAGGAATATTTAGGTTTTGCACTTTAAAAGTGTTTTGATGTAGTTTAATGTTTTTGAAGCACTTTAAATGGTTTGGATGCACTTTAAATTTCTTTGGCTCACTAATTAATTGATTAATTTATTAATTATTGTAAAATTGAATTGAATAATGAATGTAGTAACATGTATATAAAGCACACCATTCTTGTGAGTAATCATTTCCTGGTAGGCTAGATGCCAAAGTACAAGGAGCACAGTAAATGTGGATGGTGACCGTTTCTCCAGTTGTTAGTGTGTTTTTTTGCTTTGGTGAGTTAACTCCTTAGGAAGCCAAACTCTCTCTCCTTCTATCACTGCTCATGGTTGGATCTATGCTATATTGCATCTGCCTATACATATGATTCATAATGGCATGGCCTCAGCCATAGCTGTACCCTAAAATGTATAATCATTTTGTAAGTAAAAAGCTACTTTTGATTCATCCCTCAAATGTGAGTATCCTAACAGACTGTGTCACCATGTCACCACTCATATTCATTGGCAGTCATATCCATTCCTTTGTTGCTGTTCTATCTTATATGTTCAGAACTGTTTGCATCAGCTAACTGTACAGAACAGTCTGAGTTTATACTCACCAGTGAGGAGTCCTTGTAGTATTATCCCCTGAAGAAACAGTTACACCAATATAGGTTCATAGGTAGGTACTAGGCTATCAGCCCAAGGGCCAAAGTAAGCCTAGCCAACAGTGACGTGGCTTTCGCCATCAATGTAGTGTTAAATTCCTGCCCCTCTATCGAGCAGATCCCCAGACGTTATCCCAGGGGTGAATTTTCTATTACCCATCCACTTATCAAAGTTTTTCTTGAAGAGTGCTAATAATGAGCTCTGCTTGATGTAGATGGGAATTTTGTTCCAGAGCATTGGAAGTCTCTGGGACAAGAATCTATCCCTCCAGCATGTCCTATTTATTGTTGTGGTGAGGTTTAGGTCCCTAGAGTGTGTAGCTCGGGGAGATTGGGATTTCTTTAAGTGGAGCATGTCCATCAATTCCAGGTTTGACATAGCTTTGTGTGTCAGACAGAGGTCTCCTCGGAATAAGCGGTATGTGACTGAGTAGAGTTGGAGTTCCTTGAGCTGGTCGGTAAAGAGCAACTGTTTCAGGCCAGCAATCCTCTTGGTGAGGTACTTTTGGGGCTTCTCCAGTTGTTGTAGGTGTCTTGTGAGGTACATCCCAAATGGGGCATTGTACTCAATAACAGTTCTGATAAGTGATGAATAGGGAGGGACGATGGCTTCAGTTTTTCTAGATGCAAACCCTTTTATGATTAGGTGTGCCATGTAGAAAGATTTTCTGACCACTGCGGCAATGTGATTGTCAAAGGAGAGGTTGCTATCCACTTGGGTCCCAAGGTCTCTTATCACGCTTTCTGTGTTGAGTGAACTTCCCCCTATTTGGTAATTCATGGGTACCGTGTTTTTACCAAGGGGGATTACAATGAACTTTTTAGCATTTAGCTTGAGGCCATGATTTTGGCACCAGGCATCTGTCTCAGTGAGGCCCATTTGCAGGATGTCTATGTTGGTAGGGGAATCGATAATGGCACCCAGTTTGCAGTCATCTATTAACTCGGTTAGCTATAGACCCTCAGTGTTCGCTTGCACTTCGGAGAAGTATATACTGAAGTAGAGATGTCCCAAGACTGAACCCTGAGGCACTCCACTTGTCACTGGTTTGAAGTCAGATCTGGAGTCTGCAACTTTCACCATGTGGGTTCTGTCTGTGAGTCTGTTGGCTACCCATCTTGTGATGTAAGGGTTTATGTTAAGGTTGATGAGTTTATCTATGTTTCCTGAATGGGGGATAATGTTGAAGGCTTTAGTGAGGTCCAGGTAGGCTGTGTGGACCACCTTGCCCTCGTCTATGGCCGTGGTAACTATTTCAAAGAAGTCTACCAGGTTTAGGAGACATGATCTACCTTTTACAAATCCGAATTGGGTAGCATCCAAAGTTTGGAGGTTACCAGTGTCTTTGTTTATGAGTTATGATGATATGCTCCATAGTCTTGCAGACCAGGCTTGTCAGGCTAATAGGTCAATATTGTGGCACCTCCTTTGAGGACTGGGATAACCACTGTTGTGTGGCATTCAGTGGGCACATAGCCTGTGGTGAGGCTGTGATTGAACATGGACTTTAGGTGGGGGGCTAGTTCATTTTGGAGTTCATGTAAGATGCAGCCTGGGATGTTGTCCAGTCCCATGGATGCTGTGTTTCTGGCTTTAGAGAGTGCCCTTTTTACCTGTGTGTTTGTGATTAACAGGGCTCTACAATCATTTGGTATAGTTATAGGCCCTCTGAGGAGTGAGAAGTGAGTAAAATTTGCACTGAACCTATCTGCCAAAATGTTGGCAGTATCAGTTGGCTCTGTATATTTTGTGCCGTTCTGCTGTAGCTCAGTGCAGATCTGGGTGTTGCCATGGAGATTCTTGTCATAGCTAAAAATGTCTTGCGGTTGTCTTTGGAATCAATTGCAATTTTTCTTTCAAAATTTGCTTTGGAGGATTTTATGGGAGATCTTAGTTTCTTACTGAGGCCCATCAGTGTGTTCCTCCATTCTTGGGTTTTTACTCTCTTTTGCAACAGTTTCTTCCTTCTGTTGTAGACTTTGTTAATGGCAGGGGACCACCAGATTGGCTTCCTTTTTTTGGAGGATAGCATCTTGGTTTTGTTGGGGATAGCATGATCCATGCACTCATGCAGGTGCATGTAGCATGCATTTTTGTAGGATTTAGCAGTCGTGACTGTATTATCCATCAGCAGTGGCATCGCAAAGTCAGCCACCTCAGTTTTGAGTAGCACGACGTTTGCTTTGGAGAAATTTTTTTATGATGGTTTCCTTGTGTGGAGGTGAGGTCGGGATGTGGATATCTAGGGTGATTAGTTTATGGTCTGATCTAACAAGCGAAGAGTTGATCTCAGTCGTTGAGCACCGGTCACCCATTTTGGTAATGACCAGGTCCAGAATATTGTTGACAATTTGATCCAGGGCATTAGAGTTTATACATTCCAGGAATTTGAGCAAGGGGATTAGTACAAGAGTAGTTTTCCCAGTTTATGTTAGGGTAGTTGAAATCGCCCATTATTATGGTATATGGTTGGACCCTCATTTTTTCCAATGTTTCCAGGAACAAGGAGTGTGGGTCCTGAGTCATGGTGGGAGATCTATAACAAGCTACAATTTGGAATGCATTTTTGCCTAGGGTTAGTTTCATTTGGAAGATCTCAGAGGCATCGTGTTGTGCAACTAGCCTGGAGCTGTGGATGTCCTTGATGAATATGGACACACCTCCGCCCTTCGTGTTTCAGTCCAGGTTTTGTGGCCGAAATGTGTGATAAGAATTATAGCCTGGTAGTGCTGGGGTGTTCTCTGGAGCCTTGAACCAGGTCTCAGTCACTGCACAGATATAGATGTTCTCTATTTTGAGTAGTGCCTCGAGTGAGTGCATTTGGAGGTTTAGACTCCTAGCATTGAGCAGCATTGCCCTCAGTTTTTTGTCACCTGTGCTTCTTTTGGTGGTGGTGGGTTTGTCTTTTGAGCCTTGCCTAAAAAGGCACTATGGGGGTGGCAAGAGCCTTGGCCAATAGAGGTGACAGGTGCAGGCTACTTCTGGTGAAGCATCGAGGCCTGTCAAGCATGTCATCCCAGGCAGACAGGTACTGGATCCCCTTTGAATGACACCAGAAGCTTAGCCAATTGTTGACGTTGATCATCTTATCCTTGTACTGTGGTATCATTCTTGGTAAAGGCAGGATGCTACTCAGGGCTAGGGTCATACCTGCCTGGGCTACAAGATCGGAGAGCTCTTCCATGTCTCTTTTCATGTAGTCCAGGGAGGTACATCTCAGGCCATTTACACCAGTATAAACAATGACATTGTCATATTTGTACTTGCCTTGTAGTGACCTGAGTGCATGCATTACTTGGCAGATTCTGGAACCCGACAAACGGCTGACAGTAACCTTCTCTTTGTCCAGCCTGGTGAGTGGGACATTGATGTGTCTGACTACAGAGTCACCTATCACTAGTGTGTTGTGTATGTTTTTTTCCCTTATGGGCTGTGGTTGTGTGGCACACCGAGTTTGTGGGCTATGTGTTGTTTGGGGTGTGTTAGTGGGAGGAGATTGCTTGTGTCTCTGCTTTGGAGGTCTCTGTTGCCTAGGCAGATTTAGATTTTTATTCAGAGCCTTTGTATATGTTTTGGTGTTACTGTGTGTGGGTTTTGGAGTTCTTGGTTTTGTAGGTCTATGTGAAGTGAGTGGGGTGCTGTGAGTTATTACCTTCTCCTCTTGACTGTCTGTTCCAGTCTTGGATGGAGAGAGCTTTGCCTCTAGATTGTCTGTATAAGCAGGTATTAGTGTTTGGTGGTAGGAGGAGAGGGTTGTCTGTGTACATGAGGCAGTTGTAACATTGCCTCAAGATGCCCAGGTTCATCAGGTAGGCTGGAGAGTACACCGGGAGCTGTCTCTTGGACATGCGTGAATAAGTAGTAAAGACTGTTTGCTTTTGTTAAGTGGGGTAGTAGTTGTCAAGTAGGGATATATATAGACTATTCCTTCCAGGCAGATGTGGGGGTTGAGTGGTGGGGGATATTTAGTGCTGTAGCAGATTTAGAACAAGTGCTGGGCTAAAAGGTGTGGGTCTAAGTGCTTAGGCTGAAAGACTGACTAGTTATAAGGGAAAAACTGAAGAGCAGACTTTGTGGAGCCGGGGACAGTTAACCCTAGCTAACCGGTGCTGCGCGGTGCGCAAAACCGCGCAAATGCAAGTTTTTATAGCAGAGAGATGAAAGGGATAGACATTAACCCAAAATGGCCAATAAACCTCAAATTCTGAACTAAAAACCATTCCTCCAGGGACAGATAGGCTGCTCAAAGCTTTCAACTCTCACTGGTGAACAGAGAACGTTCCTTCTATCCATGTAAGGTATGGGCAACACAGAAACTACAATACAGCCCTAGATTCTGCAAACTCTGAAAACTAGACTCTACTAGTTTCAGAAAGATGGGAAACAAGTGTAGAATAGTTTTTGTTTTTTTGTTTTTTTTTTAAGACGTTTTTAAAGAGGTTAAGGCAAATACAACAAAATAATCACTTTAACGCACAGTAAAATGGCTATCACACTTGAGTGTGTGGCCTAGAATAGTTAAAACAGTTTAAATGCTCACAGAAATGATTTTAAGAGTGCAAACAGTAAGTGCAATAAACAGCTGAAATAGGCTTTTTATTATCAAATAAATGCTAGAAACTGAGCGTTTAGGCTGGATTAGCAATGTCTAGCATGAAACAAGACACAAAAATACTTAATCAATCCAAAGTCTCTCTTTTCTCCTTCTGCTGCTGTAGGACTCTACAGGTCACCTGAGCAGGATCTTGCTGAGCTGATACCAGTGCAAAAAACACGCAAAAGGCTTTTTTTTTTAATTCATCCCTTTAGCAGGTAAAACTGGAATTTTCACTTATGCAACAATAATTTTCCTTCACATTACCAATCCGCTGTTGAAAATGTAAGATGTTTGGACTGCATTCAGGAAGGTGCTCACTTTTAAAGGATAGCAGAGGTCAAGGACTACATATGGGTTTTTCATCCATTTTTGTTCTGCTTGCATTAGTGGTTCTCTGCATTCATGAATTAATTATAGAGGGATTAATGATCAGGAACCTAATAAAAAGACTTTTCATGTTTTATAACAGCACTTTTGATATTGGTAAATTGTAACATTCCCATCAGAAAACATCAACATTTCCTAAAGAATTGTTATAGAAAGAAAGCAAAAGGGGTCAGTGTATTAAATGAAATGATTGTCAAGTCTCAGTATGAGTGCATTGTAATTGGAATGAATATTTTTATAGGATTTTCTGATAATGGAACAGTTTAAGCCTTAAGGCATGAAACTGAAAGGACACTTTCAATTACTGTTCTCTCTAGTGCAAACTTATTCATTATGGCTATTATTATCACAGCCTGAATTTCCTTTTATACTCCACCTCATCATTCATCTGGGCTGTTTTATCTTTAGGATTTGATTTTTACAATTGGTTTGTAATCATTAAGTAGTTACACACTCTTGAGAGGATTTTAGGAGTGCTTTTCATTAATGAGCCATCTGCCATGCCTGAGAAATGGTGTTAAGCTAGGATAATGGCATCCGTTCTTTTATTACTAAACAAGGCATGAAGGACACTAACAATGAAAGGTATATTTAGAGTAAAAGACAAGGTCCACATAAATGTATTTAGTTGTACTTCCTTAATATGCTGCACTGAAGGACAGCATCATGCAAATGTATTCCATGTATATCCATTTCTGATGCTGTGACAGTACAACAGGCACTCGGCTATGAACCAAACCAGATACCTTATATATTACTAGGGAGTGATTGTGCCCTATTTGATTCAAAATATTCAGTTTGAACTAAATGCATTAGTTCTTGTCAGACAAGGAACAATTATTTGGAAAAAAATACCTAGTATTGTTTTGACTACATGCCTGAATGTCTGAAAAGAATACAGATCTTTGCAAAAAGGTGATATTTGTGTTCATTTAAATGCTGTGGCATAAAACTGGCATCACATTTTCATTAAAATTCAAGATCCATGTGCTCTTATGGCTTATAATACAGATGTATAATCTAAAAACAATTATAGGTAGCTGACCCAGTGTTATTCCCTGAAGAGTTTGGTAGAATATGTCAAACCATTTCTGAGGTGTTTTCACTTCTTCCCTTTGCATCCATACCAGGCAATAGGCCTATTACTGTAGGCAGAATTCTACTGTCTACACAATG
>NC_056729.1:122209746-122274746 GCF_019279795.1 Protopterus annectens
GTAACATGATCAGCAAACAGAATGTAAACATATGGATGTGTTGCTTTTATGGAAGTTAAGTTAGTGTTCTGAGAAGTGCTGGGAGAAGTGAGTAGGGGAAAATTTGTTTATTTTGCCAATCTGTATGTGTTTTTAGGTCATACAGGTAAGTGATTTAGACATGTTTACATTCTGTATGGTGATCACGATATAGTGAGGTTAGGAATTTAACGTTTTTCCACTGTAGTGCAGTCTTGGAATTGGTATTTTTAACTTATGGGGGGTGCAGAGGGGCGAAACATAGTAAAAAGTGTGTTTGTTAGTTTGGTGGTGTTATCGCTGGAGGAGATGTTATTTACATGTGCTTTGTAGTTTTCAGTGTTATGATGCACACTTTCAGTGTTCTGAGTTTTCGTTGTTTTGAGTTTTCAGTGTATATATATATATATATATATATATATATATATATATATATATATATATATATATATATTTATATATATATATATATATATATATATATATATATATATATATATATAGATGTGTGTGTGTGTGTGTGTGTGTGTGTGTGTATATATCAGAATTGCATTGACAGTTTTCAATTAATTCTGTTTAAACTTTTTTATGTTCTCCCATTCCTGTCATTTGCCATGCTTCCTGATTCCTTTATTTAACCTTTCATACAGCTTGTTTTAAGACTAATATAACTGCATCAAGTTAATCAAAGACAAGCTCTTCCAGTTCTTTAAAGGAATACGATCAATATGCATTATCAGAGACCTATGTCTGACTCCTGCTTTTGGAGTTAAAAGTAACTGCTGGTCTAGGTCAGAGGTTGAGTGATTGGTTAAAAGCTATGTCTGGAAAAGTGTACATCAAACTACTGCATACGAAAGCAGAGAGCAGGTGGCAGGAAAATCATAGTCATATTTAAAACTACCACTTCAGCATATATAAATCAGTCCTACAGGAGACCTACAAAATACATTTTTTACCATGTTATTTACGCAGCTAGGAAATCTGCAATGTCTATACTGGATTTTTTAATGACTTTTTTTGTTCATTAATATAAGATAAAGATCTGTCATGGCAGCATGTTTAACAATTTACATTCCATCTGCATTGTTGCCCTTCGAACTGTCTTCTAGAGCATGAGACTTACAATAATTTCAAGAAGCTGCTAACCTGTCTTTCTCACATTGTGTATAAGCCCATTACTAATGATCATTTTCATGTGAAATGTCCTGAATTCTGGCTAGTTTGGACATTTTTTATCTCTATGTATAATGTACTACTTATGCAAAATGTGTTGGCTCATCTGGGAGGAGGGGCCAGGCAAGTGCCAATCCAGAATGCCCTCTCCACAGGAATGGTTCAGGTAAAGAATCTGAGAACATTAAACACCTGGTGACCAGAGATTTCATGTTGCCTGTCCTGTCACAAAACAAGAAATCTATGTGGGACAACTATGTATTCATCTTCTGCAAGGCAAAGGGAAGGGTACAGGTGCAACATCAGTCAAGTTGCAGGAAGGAGCCGGACAGATTAGGATGAACACAAATTGACACTGAAATCTTGATGATGGTACAGTGAATGTCGCCTATTTGTTGCAAAAGCAGCCAGAGCTTCTAACAAAGTTTGAGTAGCACCAGCTAAACTTACTTTGACATTCCTTGCACATTCATTTATTTCTGGAACAACATTTATCATTGGGGGTGTGGGATTCATCTAAATAATACCACAAAGTAGGACCTCAACAGTGGCCCCAGGTCACTGCTCAATGTGAGTGTAATTTGCTGAAAGGAAAACTCTATATTCTGTTTATGCTTATTCACTTAACAGCTATATAGGTATAGTGCTTTTCTGGACATCACTCATTGATTCTGACATTATACTGGGAAAATTCAACACTTAAATAGGGTAACCATTTGAAATGTGGGGACCTGCTAGACTGAGTTGGGAAATATGAAGACTGAATGACCTAAAGATTGAACTTTCATTTACCAAGTCAGAGATGTCATTTCTCAGACTATTCCCCTTTTTCTGAGGTATGGCAATCTCAGAGATAGTATGTATAAGTTTGGAGTGAGTGGGGGCTTGCCCACCTGCAAAAATAAGTTTAAAGTGAGGTATGATTTTCAAGACTTGTTCTTCTTTCGGTTTTTGGTCTTTTTTTCAGCTCTTCAGCACTCAGCATTTTGAATGCTGACTTTTCAGTAGGGAACCTTATATAGGGGTACCACTTAATTAATTGTATGTCTTGATAATCAGGCAGTTGGATTGCTTCATTTAAGACCTTTTTGTTCAGCACCCAAGGTACAAAGACAATAAATATGTAACACACACATATATACACATATATATATATATATATATATATATATATATATATATATATAGACAATTGAATGCAACCAATTGAAAAGCATGACTATGCAAATGGGAAGAACAGTTAATGATTCACAGAGAAATGAGCAGGGGTCAGGACTGAACCCAAAGAGTGGAACTGCGAACAGGAATATCTTATCACTGAGCCACTGTGGCACTTAATAATGTCTGTAGGAATGATGGTGATACATGCAGTGCATGACTGGTGGGAACAGCTTACCTTGTCTGAATTCAAGCAGCATACTATTTTTGGATGTTTGTGCTTGCCATAGATTGCCCATAACAAACACCATGTTTGAATGCAAGGATGTATGTGATGCAGGAACATTGCAAGTCAATGATCAACCAATTGTTGATTCTGCAATTGTGTCCTGAAACCTTGAGCTATATGTTATATATGCTTGCATCTAGAAATGTGCTCATCTGTCAAAGGAGCACTCCTTGGTGATGTGATGGGATATATGGCCAGGAAGGTAGCTGGACAGAGTCAAGAATTCCAAATTTGTAGTCAGACTATACTAGGAACATTCAGTTAGTGCACCTGTATGGGATATATTTAACTTAAACCTTAAGAACAACTTCAAAGTATGTAGAGAAACTATGGATATAATGCCTGAATGGATCATGATTAATTCCTTAATAGCTGTGATGGTAGGAAGAAATTGTGCTTGGATGATGGTAAATAATTGTCAGTGGAGAATCCCCTGGGTAACCCTGGTAGACATCAATATTAAGGAAATCTATCAGTTTAAAGATAAAGGCCTTTAACAGAATGCTAGCAATAGGAGGCTCTCAAAATTTGACTGTTAGATATTGAGTGCCAGTAAGGGATCTGTTGTAGCAATCACTGAAGTAAATGCATAGATGTAGAAGGAATTTCTCCAGGCTGTAGAGCGTAGCTTATTAACAGCTAAAAGAAGATATGGCAAGCCACTCAGAAGCTTTGTAAAAGAGGTGGACTATTACCCAAATTCATCTACCATAGGGTCAGGGCTAACCTACCTTTTCGAAGTTGTGCAGAAAGCCCAGACAGGCAAGGACTAAAATAATGTTGTATATGAAAAAGGAAAAGATCTGCATCTATATCAGGAAAATAATTTGTTGATGACCAAATCAAGGTGAAAAGTTCATTCATAATACAATTGACATCTAAATGGAACAGTTTTCACAGAGCATACATGTTTTGATGAATCTCACTAATGGCTTAATTTTACTTCTGCATAATTTCTGAAATTCCTCAGTATTTTTTATAGGATGGTCATGTGCTCTTTGGCAAAAGTAGGGAAGAGACGTGTACATTTACAACTCAAATTTCTCACATGAGAAAAAATAACAGTTGATTCTAAGGCTGTGGTATCTCTTCATTCTTCAAGTGAAGGCCACATTTTTTATCAATGTATTCAGTACTTCCTCAAAACAGCTATTTTAATTTAATCAATAAGATTGTGTTTGGTCGCCATTACTTAGTGGTTCTTACCTTACAGTATAAGTGCTGCTGTTCTCTAGTATCACTGCAGTAATCATGTTTACGACACTGGTGGGAAAACATAAGTAGCAAGCTTTATATGCCTAAACAAATATAAATATGAGTGTGGATGCCAAATTAAGACTAGGCTAGATTCCATACTTGCAACAAGCATTATAAAATAGCCTCTCCATCTATGTAAAACAGAGTTCATCCATGACCCTATTAAATTAAATCTTGACAGTGGGATGGGAAATCATAAATTTACCCACAGTCTGGCCACCATGTCTCTTATGAACAGAGACCATCAATAAGAAAATTATTATCCAAAGACCCCCACCTACAAATCCATAGTACATACTAACATGCTCCCCTGAAGCAAAATGGTCTGGGGTGCATGGATACGCTTTTAAAGGGCCCTGGTGTTGTTAGCCTAGTATCAAGCTATGAACCTATGAATGATCAAACCACAAAAGAAAGACAACCAACAGTTGTTTCCTAAATATTAAAACTGTAAAAAGCCCAGAACGCAGTACCAACTAATGGCTACAAAACTGCAAATGTACTTTCCAAAGTGCAATATCTTATTTAACTCATTACATCTGAGTGATGTCTCCAGGCGCATCTACAGTTAACTCCTACTGATGCTTCTAGGCATCAAATATTGCTTGTTTATATTTGCATCAATAATTCCAAAACCATGATATGTACAAGGTTTTAAAAAGATCTTATCTTAAAACTTGCATAATAGCAAACTCAGCTGCATTAATATTTGACGTCTGTCTAGTGCAGGTAAATAATAGATATTAACTGTTATTCTTATGATATTAATTTATATAGATATAATTTTCACATCGTTCTAAATATCTCAACAACCATGTACCACACACAGAACTCTTTAGTCTCACAGGCAAGCTCTCAGCTAGATGATGAAAATGTTGCTGACAGTATGTGTGTAACATGAGTGTTGCAGAGATATTCTAAGCTGTTTATAAAATATTACAAATGTGATATTTACTGTGTTTACCGTGACTTATAAAATTAGGTTTAAAACCTAGAACCTAAACAATACTACCACTATAAAAATAGTGGGTCTATATTATATAATCGAAACATAATTTAATCGAACAGCACTTGCATCGAAAATGCTGTTTATCGAATTTGCTCTTCTGGGTGGCTGCACCCATCACACCCCCCGGTAATTATATATAACATCTTCGAGATCGCACTACAGTTAGGAAAGGGCAAATGTTCCGCTATTCACTGTACTGCGATCTCACTATAAACAGCATGATGAAAGGCATTTCAATGTAAAGTGCTGTTCAATTAAATTACTTTTCGATAATGTAATTTAGACCCAAAATAGCTTGTGCTGAAGAGTTTGCCATTTATACTTCTTTTTTAATCCTTATGGTTCCAGAGGTATGAACATTTGTTTAAAATGTGAGGACATAATTTGATTCTGTGAAAAGACTTAGGTTCTGCCCATTGGAAGTTGCAGTGCAAACTTCCTGAAGTCCATCGGAATAAATGAGTTAATGTGTTTCTTTTTTACTGAAAAATGCTTATGCTTAAGTTGTTTGTCATGTAATGGGCAGATCGAAGTGAAGCAGCTTACATAAGAAACATATGCACATTAATAGGTAAAAATACAGAAAATATAATATGGAAACTTAGTCATTTGCTCTGCATTAGCGAATAACATATAGTTTGTGCCTTACAGTATTAAGACCCTCACTAAAGAAAGACAAAATGAGCTAATCTAGCATGTAATGTACAAGACAATGAAATAACAGAAGCAGAACATAATTTCTACATAGTTTAATTTACAATAAAGAAATCTTGGGCCAGATAACAAATATCAAGAAGACCACATGAATATAAGTAGTCAAAACCATATATTTACCTGTGTAAGTTTTGGAAAGACAGGCTCCCTTGCACCCCCCCCCCCAACACTATTGCTATATTGTACTATAACTCTGAAGAAGTACAAACGTAGGAATATGAATTATTATATTTTACAGAAAACAGAATGTCTCCTTTTCTCAATAGCAGCATGGCCTTAGAACAAGAATATACATTAAAGAGGAACATACAGTAGCCTACTTGGGAGTTACAATGGTGCTTGCCTTGTAATCTTGTATTATACTACATATAATATATAGTTTCCTATTCTCTTATGGAACACAATATGTATTTTCAGTATTATAATAATTTGAAATATGTTTCTGCTTTTATATTTTTGATGCATTTGGTTTGTTTAAATTTAGTTCCCCTGTTCCGAATTCATTATTACACAACGTTATTTTTTTCCCTGAGGATTATAAATACTTACCTCATTTTGTTAGGCTTGTGTGTCTTCCATGTAATCTGGAATTGTATCCCCTTCCCAGCAATAAAACATTTTTGGCTGGAGCTCTTTACATTAGCTCCCATAAGAAGATTCTTGTTTCAAATGTTCATCTTCATTCTGTAGTAAGATTTTCTGATGGTTTCCTTTCAACCAGAATATTTCATTCACATAGAAATATCCTTCCTTGGAACATGCCATTGCTGTGTGTTGTGACAATTTTAAAACAGAAGGGGTTATAAGCTCTGACATGCAAAGAACCTTGTACAGTCTTTGATAAAGGTATAGTCTATGTGCTTAAAGGTGCTTTAGTTTGTTCACTGTTCAGCTACTGCAACTATGATAAAGATATTGCTGTCATCTTTTATTTCCATCAACAGAAAAAAGTTGTAGTGTTCTTGGGTTATTTGAGTCCCTACAGACAATGTTGGATGCACGTTGATGGAAAAAAAGAAATTTCTGCCATAAGCAGCAATTGACTGGCCATCTGAATTTCCTTTTATACTGATGTATCTGGCAAACCTTATCTAAGTCAAATTACAGCTCAGTTTTCAAGAGATTTTGCGACTTCAGAAGATACGATCAGCTAGGTACTTCAAAGATATTTCTGAGATGTTATGTCTTAGTGCTTTCAGCATAATGGGTACAAAGAGCAAATTACAAATGGAAAGAAAGACAAACTGTCTTAGTAATGGTTTTGTTATCTTACAAAATGAGTGTAGTGTGCAAGCATCGATGCTTTGAAAAATTCTGTATGAAAATATATCATTCAAGTAGATAGGCTTCTAGGAAAATATGTGAGATTCTAGCCAAAAAGATTAATATGATCTGTGAATTAATGTGACTTCCCAAGTAGTACTGCCTATAGAATAACTGCTTTGTGAGTTCCCCCATCCAGATATCTGATTCATATCTTATTCTTGATAAAGATTACTAATTGCAATCTATGTTACTGTCTTCCAAAACTTTGCCAGATGGGGAATGATGGTAAGACTTTACACTATGATCAAAATTTCCCAGCCTATCCAAGTAGCGGTCTTCTGCCTTGGACTCTTCTCCCATTATGCAATAATAATGAATGCTTCTCCTGCATTCTCACGGATTGCTGTTCTTGGACCAAGGAAATATAGCAAAAGAATTCCATATTAAGTATTTGTTCTATGCAGTGTCAATTCTTTTTACCTGATAGTTTTTACCTGGGCAGTACATTTTTTGCTCCATCATCAGACATGCCATCTGGTTCTGATGCCTTTAAGTGATTAGTCCAACCCATCAATTAAAGACAAGAGGCAGGCATCCCAGTCTAGTTGAGAGTCACATGACTCATTTGTTTCTACTCCAAGATGGCTACTCAGCCAATTCATTATGTCTATAAAGAGAGGCAGATGGTAAGGAGGTCACCACCTTTCAGGCAAAAAGAGTAATCTACCTTACCCCTTAGAGCTTAGCCTTCCTAGTAGTGGCACCTTCGCGCTCCACTAAGTGCATTCTTTTGCAAGAAGTGAGTTGTCCACATGCTGACCTCCCCAGCCAGAGGATTTATGCAAGTACACCTTGTGCTTGGCAGGTTCATTTTCCACACATTTAATGTCCAGTGTTCCTTCTAGATGGCACCCAAGCCTAAACTAGGGTCATCTTCCTCTCCTCACTCCGGATGGGTGACGGTTTCTCCCTCCTGTCCTAGTCATCCCAGGAACTAGAGAAAGTAACTGAGCCCGTAGTCTTTATTCTCGGTAAAAACAAATCTCATTCTTCTTTCCTGATTGCTTTGATGTCGAAGCTGCGGGATCTTATTTATACTCAAAGGCTGTCACCTTCTGTCAAAAGAATGAATGTAGGTTTGTTGCTAGGTAAGCTTAAAATTTACGCAGATAACTGGTTTGCAGTCAAGTAAAATAGAGAAAATTGTGATGATATTCAACTTTTAATTCAGCATAGAAAAAAAAAACATTTCCTCAAATGCTACCATTAAAAGTATAAAGTGGCAAATGTGAGTCCAACATTTCCTGTTTACATAGGGACTTTCCCATTCTGGGACTTTTTTATGCAACTCAGTTATTACAAATAAAACATTTTGGGAATAAGCTCTCATTATCAGTTTTAAATATATTACCATCCAAAGCAAGCATTTTGGGTTGCATTGCTTATACTATTTTTCCAAAAGGAATATTTTGTCTGTGAATATTAATATGCCAGATTATATTTCATCTTTTGGATGGCACAGTGGTACAGCGGTAGCATTGTCGCCTCCAAGCAAGAGGTTCTCCACTTAATTGTCTGCCGGGATGCCTTCTGTGCGGAGTTTGCATGTCCTCCCTGTGTCCATGTGGGTTTCCTCTGGGTGCTCCGGTTTCCTCCCACATTTCAAATACATGCTTCTGGAGTGCTTTTCCCCAGGCCTCTGCTAAAAATTGGCTTGTTCCAAGTCGGACTTTCCTGGTTAACAAATAATAAAAATAAAATATTCCTGTTTGCAGAAAACTTCCTACCACTGTTGTCTGGTTATAATCTACATTAATCCTATGAGAAGAAAGTGGACACGTTGAATGTCAACATTTTCTGTCTTCTGTATGTGAGAAAAGCTGGACAGAGTTCCTTGATTGCAAGACTTAAATGTGTAACTTTTAAGTCAGCTAAACTAGGCATTATTGTCAAGTGCAAATATATGTAGTCTCTGGACTCTTTCTTAGATAGCATCAGAAGTGCATGTTCTTTCTAATATAGCAGTAATACACGGAATATTTCTGAAACAGCATTAGAAAAAAACAGGTGTTTACTACAGTTACTATAATGCCATGGATATCTTTTTGGAAAAAATCATAAATACAGGTGTTTGCGAAGGATCAGATTTCACTAGAATTACTGTTGTTCTAATAGTAGGTACCCTACTTTCACAGCTTCTGTATCACCTACTATACCATTCTATACTGGTTTAACAGGCTTTCCATTTATATTAGGTAGAGCATTACCTGTCACCAGCTACTCTGTAGAAACAGCAGCTATGAAAACTGCAAGGAATAACAATGTTCCTCCAACACACTCTTCAGAAAAGTGCACTTAAAGTGCAGACATGTTAGCATGAGAGGATGTTCCCTTTCCAATAATTTAGAGCTAATACAAATGTTCACATCATTATAACCTAAGAGCTGCCTGAGTTCAGACTTATTTTGTCATATAGATGAGTAATTTGTTGACTTCTTTCAGTTTTGTTTATTACTTGCAGGGGCAATACATCTTCTGCTCTCTGTTGTATGACTGGTAATCAGAGTTGCTCTTTGCAAATTAAATAAAATAATAGTGTTAATCTAAATGAGAGAAAATATGGTTGTTAAGAGTTTAAATATACTAAAACTCCAAATTAAAAATGATGCAATATTTTCTTACATCTAACTTGTATTACAGCTCCATAAAGCTTAAAGCCGTGGAATTATACAGTTCAAAGGTTTCAATATTAAGGACCCTGTCTTTAGCTAAACATTTAGATGTATAATTACATTGTCTCTAATTGGCCTGAAAATGATCTGTATGGCTGAAATGCATCTCTGCAGTATGAGAAGTATATAATCTGACTCTTTCATATGGAGAATGACTTATCAATTACTTCTAACAAGATGACAAGGTAGCATATATCCCTTCCAACTGTTACTACAAAAATGTCATAGTCAGAAAATGACAGAACAAGGAATTCTCATATACAAGAAGTAGATGTTTATGTTTTGTGCTATTTTAATATTATAAACACTTTTTAGTGATGAAAGGGGGTACACAATCTGTACATGACTGCAAGACATGCAAATAATACATTATAAGAGGACTAGTGTTTATAAATCAAACTTGTCACTCAACAGCACCACTCTCAACCTGATACCATCAGTCTTCCAACTCTACTATTCCTTTTGCCTAAGTTTCAAGTACCATTCGGTAGGTATGCTATCACCCAAAACAGTGTTATTAACTCTACTTCTATCCCTGTTACTCATCCCATATCTCCTAACCGCCTACAAATGTCAGGGTCACCCAGGTTTCCACTACCCTAAATTCCAAACATCCATCCCATCTACAACAGATAATGCACCCTTACTCACTCCCCTCATGCTCACCTCCTTAACCCCTAAATACTACCATCATACTAGACCTAGTTACATTAGTCATAAAACTACACACTATTACAAAACTTTATTCGAAATCTTAAAACTCATACTCAGGATACACTACAACCTTACAAAGGATTGGGGCATCCACCCAAACCCTGGTCCATCCCCACCTGTTGGCCCTAATCCCCCTACTATATCCCCTACCACCATAGCTCCAACAAATAGACCTCCTAGCTCACTGCTGGCCTGCCATCTAAAGATTAGGAGCATAAATAACAAAACTCAGCACCTGCACTCCCTCTTAGCTGCTCATTCCCCAGATATATTATGCCTAACAGAAACATGGCTGAAGCCTGCCACCAAGAATGATGAGATTCTTTCACCAGGGTATAGTATGTTTCGACTGGACCGTACCACCAGAAAAGGTGGTGGGGTAGCCATACTTTACAAGTCTACCCTATCTGTCAGCATGGACACCCAACAACCACCCCAGTTCAATAATGCTGAAATTTTTATCTCAAAACTACAAATTAACAAAAGCAAAAATGTAAACATTGTTTGTGTCTACATTCCCCCAGGGAGGAACACAGAAACCTTAGAAGACTTCTTATATTGGTTATCCAATAACCACCCCCAAGAAACAGTTGTTCTTGGGGATTTCAACATTGACTGGAACACTTGCTCTTGTAAACCCCCCACAACACACATAAACCTCTATGGATTTACTCAAATCATAACCTCCCCCACCAGGACAGGAAAACCCAATAACAAGGAAAGTACCATAGACTGGATACTCATCAATACCCATCTTCAATCTTATAAATCAGGCACTTTTTCTGATGGCCTAAGTGACCACTGTCTCAATTATGTAATCAAGCTCAAAGTAGACTGCTCCTACCAACCCGCCTATAGAACATTGAGAAACAACAAGAATTTTCTCACCAAGTTTCAAAATGAACTTAAGGCATGCAACTGGTCAGTACTAAAAAGTCTCCCCCTAGATGAAGCAGTAGCATACTTTAACACCAAATTCCTTGCTATTCTTAACTCCCATGCTCCCAGCCGCTCTATTAGAACCAAAGTTAATATTCCATCATGGTTTTCTAAAGATACCAAAACCAAAATTTCACTCAGAAACAAAGCATGGGCCACCTACTGAAAAACAAAAGCCCCACTTGATCAACTAAGATTGAAACAGCTAAGGAATGACACCAAAAAATCCATAACCTTAGACAAAAAGAACCACTACTACCATCTACTGCAAAAACACCAAAACAAACCTCAAAAGCTCTGTCCAGGAATAAACAAACTACTCCACCCAGGCCAAACTGCCACTCCACCCCCTCAGCTTCCCAACAAAAATCCCCAGTAGACATTGCTAATAACTTCAACAGCTTCTTCACAGAGACTATCCAGTCTCTAGCCAGCCAACTCTCTCCCAATGGCTCTAATTCTAATGTAGCCACACCCAGTACCCAAACATACTTTATCTTCCAACTCAACTTATTCATGCCCTACTTAAGAAACTAAGACCCACCACCCTGGCTGCCGACCTCCTCCCAGCAGACTATCTGCAAAAGGCTGCTGACACCATAGCCTACCCCATCTCTATCTTGATCAACAGAGCTATATCTGAAACTACTGTACCCACTATATGGAAAATCTCCCATGTCATACCTCTCCATAAAGGAAGTAGTTCCACTGAACTGTCAAACTTTTGACCCATAGCTATTCTGTCACGTCTAGCTAAAATTATGGAGAAGTGTGTACACATACCGCTCATGCACTATCTCACACAGAACAAGCTGTTGTCCAACTTTCAGCATGGCTTTAAGCCACACCACAGTACTACTTCTGCCCTCCTCTCTTTCTCTAATGTCATTAACCACAACCGAAATAATAACAAACTATCCTCAACACTCTTTCTAGATCTACCCAAGGCTTTTGACATGGTTGACCACAAAATTCTTATAAATACCTTGAAGGCCTTCTCCTTAAACAACCATGCACTTTAATGGTTTCAATCCTACCTGCAGGGCAGGCAACAGGCAGTCTTATGGCAGGACAAGCTATCATCTTGCCTACCCATCACAGTAGGAGTCCCCCAGGTCTCGATACCAGGACCCCTTACTTTCTCCATCTTTATCAACGACCTTCATTCAGTCATCCCAGATGCTGCCTGCATTCAATATGTGGATGACTCCACCTTGATTTGTTCTGACACCTCACCAGCTACTTTATTCACATTAACCCAAATTACTTTCAATACAGTGGAAAAAATGGCTCTCCAATCAACATCTAATCCTAAACCCCAACAAAACTAAGTTGCTCCTCTTCTCCCCCACATGCAGGACCCCCCCCCCGCCAGCCTTCAACATAACTGCAAACAATGGCACTATCATCTCCCCAGAAGCCCAAACTAAACTACTGGGTGCCATAGTTGATAACAACCTGAAGTTTGATGTGCATATCAATCAAACTATCAAAACCATTAATAAAAAACTTGGCTCTCTTTACAGAATAAAACAGTTCCTTACCCCACTTGCTAGAACTGCAAATGCCCATTCCGATCTGCTATCAGCTCTTCTCTATGCCTCACCTCTATTCTCCAACTTAAACAAAACAGATCTTAATAATCTATCATCCTGCTATAACCACATTGCCAGATTTGCTACTGGCACAGCCTACCGGACACACCACTGTCACAACCTAAATTGCCTAGGATGGCTTGAACTGCCAAGCCTACTGCAGTTCAACCAGCTAATAGTTGCACATAAAGTCCTTTACCAATCAGAAAATACACCTGCACTAAAAAATATTATCAGCCCCTACACCAGCATCCAGCCACTGTGATCATCCACTAGACTCCTAGTTCAAACATACAAATCCAACTACTCAGCTGGGGACTCTCTGTTTGCCATCTCTGCTGGAAAAATATGGAACAGACTCCCAGCTGACTTGACCCTAGAACTCTCACTAACTCAATTCAAAAACAAACTCAAGAAATACTTCAAAACTCATCGGTTATGTCCTTGCACTAACCCCGACAAGTGACCTCTGTATTTCTTAGGTGCCTTACCTTCAACTACTTCTAACTTTTTTCTACCACTCCATTTCAGGAAGGGTCAATTGTATAACTGCTGTTCAGTGTGTCTTAAACCTGAATGTAATGTTATGTATGTTTAACTTTGAAAATAATGTTATGTTTTGTAAAGTGTTTTATAATAAGTACTATATGTGGTAATGCTGGTATTGCTTATGATTGTAATCTGCTTGAAACTAGCATTTACTAAATGTTCAATGTGTATTATTATCTTGAAGCTTTTCTCCCTGGGCCTCCGCTGAAAATCGACATGTATCCAGTCAGACTATCCCGGTCAACAAATGTAAAATAAATAAATAAATATAATATAGCACAAGTAAATAAATCATAATTACATTTATGTGAAGTTCAAATATTGCATTAATAAAAGATGAAACCAGCATAAGTAATACTGCATAATGTGAGTATTAATATTTATTATTGACAGTAAACAAAGACATGACTTGTAAATTAAGTGGATAAACTGAATCCCTTAGTTGTGTCTTAATGAAATACACTACCTTCAGGACCGCATGAGTAAGAAGCATTAAGAAACTCCATAATGTATGCTTTTTCAAACAGTGCAGATCATTGACCCAAGCAAAGGAAAAAAAAAACAGTGTTTTTCTAGTAGATTAGTCTTCCCTCATGTTTCCTGTAGGTTACTTCACCCTCCACATACCCTATATTTAAATATACTATATACAAGATCAATGATAGTTACTGTCACCAGCTGGTTTGTTAGTCTTGCCTTATGACTGCTCAGCAATTCACTGATCTATTTCAGATGTATCCCGCTAGAATACAATTGAATTCATTGAAAGAATAACATGACATGCTGATGACATCATTTTGTATTGCATGGAAAGCAGTGATTATGCTCCAAATTCAGAAAAAAAATAAACCTGTAAGATGCTTTTGTAGCACAAACCACAACTGTACCAGTACTTTCAGAAGTGTGTAACAATTGTTACACACCCCCTAAGTGCTGTTATGACTGAGTCTCATAGAAGGAACGTTCATTCACTCTGAACTGTTCCTAAATATCTTAACTCATAGTCTGTCTGCAGAAACTTTAGAGACGTTAGCCGGTAAATAAGTTAAAACAGTATTCAAATACTGCCCCTGGATTTTTATTACAATTAAATTTACACGCTGTCTGTTTAACAATACTCACTAAGTCCCAATAACAGAATATATTCAAGGTGAGATGAAAATGAAGTCAAATAAATGGATCAACACACACTTTATTGTAGTAAGCGCTTTCACAGTACTATAAAGCTGCTTCTTCAGACTATAAAAAGCTCAATAAAACCAACATTTAAATAGGTACAATTAAAAAGCATAATCCAATAAAAATTTCACAGTCATTAAAACATCCACTTTCATCACAATTCGACAAATACCTTTTAAATAAATAGTCACTATAAGCTGTCCATAAGCAGCTATTCAAAAATAAGTGCACCAGCAAAAATAAAAACATAACATTATAGACTAATAAAAACATTATTATACACATAGATAATTTAATTCAAACTCCTAGCAGCTAAAATTGGTTTCAGGGGAACTTTATCATTAAGCACCTTGCCACATTTACTTTATGCTGTCTTACTCCTATTTACCAGACAACCCCTTCATTCACTGGAACTAATAAGCTGTTTCATCATAAATTTGAGAGTGTGAAGATCCATGAAGGACAACATGCTTGGTCAAGGCATTAGTGCAGATACTATTTGTAATATTATAGACATGTTCCCTTAGCCTATCCTTAAGGCACCTGTCAGTTTATCCAACATAAAATGAGCAGCACTCCATACAATAATCCAAATAGACCAGATGACAGGTATCACAACCAGCCCGAACATTAAACTTGAATTCTTTCCCAGTTTCAGGATGTACAACGTTCCCAGATAGGTAAAGTAAACCACAATAATTGCACTTGCCTATTGGGTATATATGGTGGCATATCAAATTTAGGATAACATAAAAGCCTTTTAAGGTTCTTTTTATTTTTATATGTGAAACCAGGTGTGTCACCCACTATCTCCCTGATATTGTCATCTGTAGATAACCATGTGAAGACAGTGATTTCAAGTGTGCAAAGAAACACAGAAACCATTATGAAATGAACAAGGTAACATAGTGACAGAGGGAAAACTTCAAACATGAAGGGGAGTTATTTGACTGTTGCTAAAAACAGCATGGTATACTTTATATAACCACCAAACAAACATACAATTGTAAAAACCTCAAGAATGAAAAGGCTGGAAGTACTTCTAAGTGGTACACTTTATTAAAACAAAAAATCATTTAAATCTCTATTGCCTCAGCTACATAAGCCTTTTACAGAGTATAACCCACACTAGTCCATACACTCCTTAAACGCGGCCCCATTAAATCAATTAAACAATTAATCAATAATTCAATAAAAACATTAAAAAAAATCACAAAAAAGCATTTCCAATTACATTCCCTATTAAGATCTATGGAGAAAAAAGTATTAAACTTTAAAATAAAAATAGATTCTTTTCTTAACTGTTTTTTTTTATATCACACAAACATGTATATTTATTTAATACTTGGTCCAAAACAGTTGCTTGCAGCCCAGATGGATCCCCGTTATGAAATTGTTGAAAATGTATAGCTACAGGACTAACTTCACTACAGTTTTTGATGTTCTTCACATGTTCCTTTAACCTTATAGAAAAACTTCTCTTACTTTCACTTATGTAAAATTTTCCACAGGGACATCTAAGTTCATATATCAGCCCATCACTCCCACAACTAAAAGGACCCTGTTCTTGAAATATTTTACCATTAATTTGGGGGAAACCTCTAACTACAAATTTGCATCCTGTACATTTTCCACAAGGAAAAGTGCCCTTTTGAAACATTGCATTATTTCTTGTTACCATGAGCCTACAAAATTTCCCATGTACTAGAAAATCTTTTATGCTTCTCCCTCTCATGTACGAAAATCTCTATTTTCTATTCTATAAAATAGATTTTAGTATTAGAAGTATTCTATAAAGAATCTAAATGTACATCCCTCTCCAAAATACCCCAAAAATATTTAACCAAACCAGTAAGTTTCTCTGAGAACGGGGAAATGTCTGTGACAAAATAAATAAAATCCTGTATTATTTTTCTTTCGTGCATGCCATTACTTCCTCTATACTCCTGTTGATGGAACCTTACATTTTTTATATTCACTTCCTTAACAGCTTCTTTAATTAATTCACTCCTATATCCTCTGTCAGTGAACATCTTAGTTGTTTTATCCAATTCTTGTTTATACTCATTTATATCACTACACAAGCTCCTTATTCTCACAAACTCACTATTGGGTATTGACTCCATAGTATGGGGGATGACAACTCAAACCATGCTAAATATAATCATGTTGTTAAAGCTTTCTAAATATTTTAGTCTTAATACTACCATATTTCATCCCTTCGATTGTTATGTTTAAACAATTAACTTTCCTTTCTTTCTGTAGGCCATCAAAACAGATACCAAATCTATTTCTATGTAGGGTCTCAATAAATTCTGTTACTTTATTGTGACTGCACTCACAAATAAAAATCAAATGATCTACAAACCTAAAATACCTCACTGCATATTTAATAAAAAAAATCATTGTTATAACTATATACATTTTCAGAGTAATCCATAAATAAATTTGCATACATGGGGCAAATGCTATCTCCATAGCTGTTCCCTGCAATTGCCTAAATAATTCCCCATTACATTCAATCCAATTATTTTTCAGTGGTGTACTTTGTATGCCAATCTAGCTGTATGAAGCTGATGATGTAGTTAGGTTCTGTTACAAGTAACTGGACATTCTAATGTATTCTCATTAGCTCCAAAATTGTGAGGTAGAAGATCCCTTATCTTGAATATAAACAGTTTGAATTAATTAGTATTGAAGAACTTATTTCATGTTACTGATGAAATTTACTTCATTTAAATTTGTTCAAGTATTGGTCTGTTCCAGAGAAAGATGCCAATTTACACAAATTGTCGCAAAACTATTCTGCATAACATTATTTTGTGCTTCTGTAATTATGATTTTAGGACCCAAACACTGTATAAGAACTGCATGAAGTCATGACAGCATATATTTGTGTCCACAACCATACATGCATGAGTGATTGTGTGCATGTGTGTAAATATATATATATATATATATATATATATATATATATATATATATTTATTTATCTATCTATATATGTATATGTGTATATATGTATATATATATATATATATATATATATATATATATATATGTATATATATATATATATATATATATATATATATATATAGATATACACACACATACATATTTATCTCTCTCTCTCTCTCTCTCTTTCTCTTTCTGTCTCACTACATATATATATATATATATATATATATATATATATATATATATTGGATTCTGAAGAATACCTCAACCATAACACACTGATAAAAATGAAGAGTCTGTTTAACCCGACTCTGCACCATGTAGTGCAAACCTTCTTGAAGGTCTGTGAACATGACATGAGATTGCTATTAAAGTAACCTAGCAACTCTAAATGGTTTAATTTAACCAAACTTGAACAACTAGCCCTAAAGGAATTCAAACATGACACTCAGGATCATGAAAGCAGATAAGGGCACAGGTATAGTGCTCATGACACAGGATGATTACATCAAAAAAGTGAATAATGAATTGAAAGATGGCACTTTTTACACAGCCACTAACACTAATACAGTCAATAAACAGTTTTCTAGTATTGAAAAGCTACTCAAAAAGTTAGAGCAAACACTGGAGGAGCACATGTATCTGTTTGTCACGGACCCTAGCATGGGTAAACTATTTTGCATCCCAAAAGTGCACAAGAATGAAAGTGATCCACCCTTCAGGCTGGTGATATCAAATAAACGCACTAAAACCAAAAAAATCTCGGAATATTTGGATACTGTGCTTAACCCCTTGATACAAGCCACCAACTTTTATCTGAAAGACTCGTGGGATTTCTTAGATCAATTGTACAGTGCTCAAATAGTTCCATCTAACTGTTCTCTAGTTACATTGGATATAGTAGCCCTGTACACAAACATCCCACACAAAGAAGGGTTGGAAGCTATAAAATTGTATCTCTCCAAATCTGCAGGGTTCTCCTCTAACAGAACTAACATTGTTTGTGACCTAGCAGAGGTAGTTATCAACAACAACTTTATTTCATTTCCTCAATCAAAAATTATACCAACAAGTACAGGGAGTAGCTATGGGGTCGAAAATGGCCCCAGCGCTAGCCAACTTGGTCCTTAGTACCTGGGAGTTAGAAACATTCATCCACCTACCTGGCTACCAGTCTGTACGGATGTATAGATGTTATATTGATGATATTTTTTTCATCTGGGAAGGCACAGACATGGAACTGACTGACTTCATCAAGGAGATAGCTAATAGCATAGGATACTTGGATTTTACCATCTCTGGACGAAGTGCAACTATCCATTTCCTGGACACCACCATAAAGATCAACAAGTCTAACAATAGTTTGGAATCCACCATCCACCGTAAAAACACTTATTGCAACAATTTTCTGGACTACAGTAGTCAGCACCCACATTTCTCCAAAAAGAATGTGGTACGAAGACAGTTCATCTGCCTTTCCCGCATCATCAGTGTAGATGAGGATTTTGTTTCTGAAGCCAATTTCCTCAAAAGTATGTTCTTAGCAAGAAACTATCCTGACCACATTATAGAACAAGAGCTGGACAGGGTAATACAAGAGAGACACATCAAGCACAAGCCTGTACTGATATGTGGCTACAACAGCTGCAGCAGCAGTACTAACCTGACTGATAAACTCTGCAGTTTACATTACCAATCAGTAGGGACATGCAGGCGATGCGGGAAATCATCATTAAGAATTGGAACATTTGTTCCAGCCAGGATGATCTAAAATCTATTTTAGGTAAACAACCTACCTTCTTCTACAAAAACTCCTCTCCGTTAAGAGCAAGTTTCAAAAACAGGGACTTGCCTTTTCTAATAGGAAACCAGGATCTAACACAAGGACCCCCAGGCATGTTTACTTGTGGCCACTGTGTAGTTTGCCAACACATTTTAAGCTGCAGCTCTTACACCTTCCCACATTGCAACTACAAAGTTATTTTCTATGCAGCGTATGTACTGCCACACCGAGTGGGTGGTATATGAAGCTATATGCAAAAGATGTAACCGGTTCTACATTGGTAAAACTAACAGAACATTTTCTGACAGATCTATGGAACACCTGGAAGCTATCCACAAAAAGGATAGCACTAATGCACTAGGAAATCACAGCAACAAACGCATTAATTTCTCTGGGTTTCAGTTCTTGGTATTGGAAAAGCTGGATTTATTTTTTGGTGACTGCAACAGTGTGGTTTCCCGAAGGCGAAGACATGTGCTGCTGGAAATGAAGGAACTTAAATGGCAGCTCCTGCTGCGAGCTGACTCAGCCCCTGGTCTCAATGAACATATTAATATTAAATGTGCGCTGCGTTGGCTATATTAAAAACAGAGTGGTTTTGTTCTGTTTGGTTGCAAGACCACTCTAGGGGAACAGTGGTTTTGCTAGATGAATGACACACTGAGTTGTGGATTTCTAGAGATTTCTTGGGTTGCTTTGGCAGTTTAAATATTGGATTTCAGCCCTAGTGCTTACTTTGGATTCAGTGATTCCCCTATACTGTTATTTCTAAATATCTTAAATTATTATTGTCCTTTATTTATTTATTTTATTTAATTTAATTTGATTAGTTAATTAAGTCATGATGATAATGTACCTTTTAATGCTGAAATCTCTTGGTAATCACAGTATTTTTTATGGGTTGGGTTATTTTATTGCTGAGTCTTATGATTGGCCCTTTGACATTCTATCTCTTTATGACAGGCTAGTATTTTTTTGAATTACAGAATATTAAGTGTGTACAACTGATTACACTGTATTTATATATTTCTTTCTGAAGAAGTCATATCCATCAATAAAAGATGAAAGCGCTAAAACACTAGTTCATCCTACGTGTTTTATTTTTTTTTGTTTTATAGTTCGAGGTTCATTTCTCGTAGTCAGGGTGTTTTAAGTTATTTTATTATAGCTTATCTTTTTAGTCTCGCAAGTTGTCGGTTATTTAATAAATATATATATATATATATATATATATATATATATATATATATATATATATATTGACAGATTTGTATGACTGCTTAACCAAAATTCAAAAGCGGAATCCATTGACTGAAATTAATTTGTCAGATAACACTGGCAGAATGTTTAGTAAAAAACAAATAAATATAACAAGAGGATGTTCCTGCAAGGTCAGAAAGCCCCTCCTGCCCCCCCCCATATAAGAGACTGCATCCCTCATAACTCCCATTACTCTTTATACAAATTCTTATACTGCTAAACAGTGAGAAAAATGAGAAACTTCCCTGTTGCTGTTATGTGCTGTTCACTCACAAAGCTGCAGTTAACATCACAAGAAAATCTGAATTGAAGAAAGATGATGATTCCCATTTCAAAAAAAGAAATAGTCCAAGTATTCTTCTGGATAGGACTCATACATAAAAAGACATATACACACACACACACACACACACACACACACACACACACACACACACACACACACACACACACGTCACACACACAGACACACACACACACACACACACACACACACACACACACACACGTGTGTGTGTGTGTTTCATGAAATATTGAATGGTCACAAGAACAAACATTCAAAGGCTATTACTTTACAGTGAAACCCGTACATCCCCTGCTCATTATATGCACAAGTCCTAAATTGTAAAAATGCAGGGTAAGATTCTGCCATGTAATCAATTCAGGTATGTACTTACAGCTGTAGTATAATATAAATGTAAGAGCTGGGACAATGAGAATGAATGTAATTATACAATAACCTAATAAAACGTAAGGAACAATACAATTTTCCTAAACAGGACTGGGAGATGTGGTGGCACCTCCACTGAGATGAACAAACAGGATTGGAAAGCATGTATTTATGAAGATAATGTAGAACTACTTAAAGAAGTTAGCAAAGACCAGCTATTATAGATTTAACATTTGCATTAAAAGCAGAAATTATTATCAAATGAGATTAATACGTCCCACCCAAAAAAAGTCTTTTTAAAAATCTTGAAAATAGTTACAGGGTATTTTCCCTCATGACCCAAAACTGCTTTCGTGAGGAGTTGGGTAACCTGTTCCTCCTTTAAAAGAGAAGAAAACAATGAACCCAAGATGGGAGCTGACAATCTGTTGGAGTAAAAGGTTCAGGACTTGCAGACAGATCAAAGCAAGTCATTGTGGACCATATTAACTCTGCAGTAAGAGGTATGTATCATATAACAACTGGATATTTACCATTTATGGTCAGTTTTAGAAACTGGTTCTACTATCAGACTTTACTTTATGCTGAAAGCCATGTCAACAGAATGCCCACAGTAATGAGTTGCTATAGTAATGACATGAACAAACATCCCTTCAAGACAAATTAATTATTTCATAGACGACATTGACTACTGGATGCCATATCCTCCCAAAAGAAGCCAATTTAGGATGCTCAGATACTGGGGCAAATAAAAAGTCTGTAATCTTTAGGAATGTACTCAAGCATCCTTTTAGGTGGTAAATGAAGAGTTACCCGCAATACATTCAAGTGTCCAGGATATACTCAAAAGAGCTGGAATCCTTACTAGAAACCTAATACAGCTGCAGATGTGACCAAATAAACAACAACCTACCTCACATCTGCATAATGAATAATGAAGAACCCAGGCGGCACAGCTATTAACAAGAGAAATATTGCCATTCAACCAGGTGTTTATTGTGAGTATAATTACAACAATTTGCAGCAAGTCTTAAATGACACCAGGACTGTTGAAAATGGGTATCACGTTGCAATAAACCACCAGTGACTGGACCTTAGCAGAAGAAGTCTGCAGTACCTGTGTGGTAAAAAAACAAGATGAGTCATGGCCACTTCTTGTTGTACACTAAGACGAGGTACCATGGGATGTTTCATCCTGTGATAGTATGTAGAAAGTAGTATCAGTGTCTGTTGCCCACCCAAGAACTCTTGAACAAGGAGAGAATGCCTCTTCAAAGGGAAATTGCTTCTGCATGACGGAAAAGCAGGAAAAAGAACCGGAGATGGGCAGTAGTGTTAAAGAAAAATAATAAGGTCCCTGCTATAAAACAACTTGCTGACAATGTGTAGAATGCCCATGGCAAATTAATTCATAGAAGACAAATTAGTTAAATTCAAAAGAAGATAAACTTCAAATAGTGAAAACAAGATACTGAATAAGTATAAAGTGATGATGGAAGTAAATACAGCCTATTTAAAGGGAAGACACTGAAGAATCATAAATGAAAACAGCACTTTGAGTAGTGAATATAACAATGTGTAAGCAGGACACCATGTAAAATACAGTCCAGGTGAGATGGAAATAAAAGTGGCAAAACAGAATGCCATTTAAGTTTAACCAACTAACTGATGTGAACACAGTCAGTTTAACACGAACGCAGCAGCAAATAAACATGCAATCAGCCCACAAGAACAATTCAGACAGTAACAGAAAAAGTGATGTATTCATATTGTGGGTCTGGTGTAAACATGGGACCAAGTCTCCCCTGATTTCAAAAGACCTGTCTCTGTAATTGACTTATTTCAGAATAAGGCCTGTCTATAAACAGGCTCACACTAGGGAACACATTCCAAAATAGCTGCTGTCAATGTTAGCAGACAATTACATTGAGAGCAAGTGTTTTAGAATCAAGGGCTTCATCTATAGTATTTCCTACTACTAAAAGAAATATTGAAAATGTCAACGACTACTTAATATTGTGTTCATGAATAATCTTTGTACAATAAAGTGCCCTATGGTATGTATGTCCTTTTTAGTTTAAACAAAATAATTAGCTGTATATGCTCTGTTATACTTATTTTAGTTTCTGCAGAACTTATCTCCTCAGGGACTCCACTGAAAAGGAACAATTTCCTATCTGGAATATTCTGGTAAACTTATGCAAATGCAGAAAGTAAATAAAAACAGTGCAAATACACAGATAGCAAACTTCAAATATGAAATCAGACATTATGATTACCTAGATAATGTAAGTGCAAGGAAAAAATGCTGAATAGCACTACAGTGATCTGAATATAAACTCAGGAATGACAACAGTGATAGCTGAGTCAAGGTTACTCTTGGAGAAGAATTAGAGCCATGATAAACACAAACAGGCACTGGTAAACACAATGCAATCAAAAGACTGCTAAGATGGCAACATTTGTTTTTTCATTTACTTGTTTTATCTGCTTTAGCCTTATAAAAGTCAACATATTTGACTCTAATCCTGAATCTCTTTAAGTTACATTATATAAGCCTGTTATCCCTACAATAAAAATTGTAGCTTTGACATATAAGTGCTAAAAATGCACAGCTAATAGCAAACACTTAATGTGTGGTATGCAAGACCAAACACAATACCCAGAAATATAAACAAACAAGCAAAGAAATCAGAAAAGAAAACAGAGACAGGTTTTGCTCTGAATAATCCCAAAGGAAATGAAGGCTTTTTACATTATTCATACAAGCAAACATGTCAGTTTAAGTTATAACACTGTATAAAAACTGAAATGGTTCCTAATGAAGTCCCAGGACACCTGTAACTAGAAAATGTTGTCCCTCTACTTAGCCTTACGTGCTGCTCTTAAATAGATGATTGCAATATTTTTTTTTCTGGAGGAATAGCTGACCACCCTTTTACCTTTGCATGCCAATCAAACCCTAGGTGGCCTCAGCCTTTTAATTCTTTACTTGAATTCTAATACTTGTATTCCTCCTCAAAACAAACATCATCTTACTACAGCATCTCAGTATTACTTGGGTTGGATTATTATAAAAGCATATGCAGAATCTCCACATTCTACAGTTATTCCCTGCTCAGCAATTTCAGAGTTCATTTCTCTTCTTTTTCCTCCACTGATTCTATCCTGCATGTTTTTTTTTTTTACCTATGTATCATGCTCGCCTCTCCATGCATAGGATTCCTAATTCACTATCCGGTCACTGCCCATTTATCTCACACTCCTTCTTCTTCTTTCAGCTTTTCCTGGTTAGGGGTCGCCACAGCAGATCATCTGTCCACTCATGATTGGCAGTGGAGTTCTATGGTGTCGAGTTGCCAGCCCAGCGCCCAACCTTCCACAGAAGGTGCACACATGCACACACTCACACCTAGGACCAATTTAGAGTGTCCAATCCACCTACTGCATGTCTTCGGGATGAAACCGGAGCACCCGGAGGAAACCCACACGACCACAGGGAGGACATGCAGACTCCGCACAGAAGGCACCCCAGCTGAGAATCGAACCGGAGATCCTCTTGCTGTGAGGCGGCAATGCTAACCACTGCACCACTGTGGCCGCTGGTCTTTAAAAAAACTGAAACTACCACGTATTACTGTTTAATGACATATATTTGCCTTATATAAAGATCTTCTGCTACTTAAGGTGGCCTAATGGTTAAAGTGTTTGCCTTACAAACTCAAGATGCAGGGTTTGAGTCTCACAAGGGATAATTGGCTAGGCTTAAAAATGGCTCGCAAGGGCAGTTAGCCTAGTACTAATCTATTTCTATTTCTATTTCTTAACTGTCTGCAGTCTACGGAGTCATCTTTTTTAATAATAATCTTAGGTAGTATCTCAAAAATACAACTTTCCCATTAAAGAGATAAAGGGTATGTATTGCTATTTTCCCTGGCATAGCAATAATATCTAAAAATATATATATATATATATATATATATATATATATATATATATATATATATATATATAAAATATGTTACAAAAGGTGAAATCTAGGAAACTAACAAGAATTCCAAAATCTAAGAAATGAAACAAGAATAGCCATAAGAATGTCAAACTTTCCTATGTAGCTAAAACCAAAATAAAAAACAAAACTCCTTGAGAAAAAGAATTTCATTTTCATTAGACTATGTACAATCCCTAATAAAACATTTTTGTAGTCTTACCTTCCATATTTAACCCCTCCACCTTCATCCCTATTATTCATAAAAATTCTCTGTGTAATTTTAACAAATCCTCAGTTTTCCAAATTCATCTTCTACATCCTTTTCAAGATATCTACAAAGACCTCATCTCCAAGTCAATAGCAAATTCTTAACAAACACCTCCATCTATTTTGCCAGTTCAGGCATCTCTTTCAGAAACCTTAAATTTTCCACCAGTTCTACTTACTATGAATGTAAAGAAACCAAGATTCAAAGTCCCTAATAGCTTTTTGACACAAATATTTGTAATACAACTGCCCTATTTTAGACCACAGATCTCATATTTGAAAGAGAAAAAGCAAATGTCTATTAAATGCAGCTATATGTATATTCATGTATATATGCATGCATGTATGCTAACTATGAGATTGCACAGAAATAGGGTAAGGGAATATTCTACAACTCTGAAAATTGTGCAGTCTCACACACCTGTCAGCTATCTGCTTAGCCAACCAAATGTTTTTGACTAAACAGCTGTTGACCACACATACACAAACACACAATAGTGAAAGTTAAGACCTTATATATATATATATATATATATATATATATATATATATATATATATACGCTAAAATAACCATTAAACTCTGAGAAGAATAGTAAAAATTAAAGAAAACACTTCAAAACAAAATAAAATAAAAACGGCTTGGAGAAGAAATAAGATTGCAAGAACCTGTAGTTTATTTAGTGCGTTCGTTCTTTCATCATGTAAAACTTATTCAGGACACTATCAAAAGTTTTGAAATGCAAATGTTTAAATAACACGTCTAGAAACTCATTAACTTGTGTCAACCAATAAAGCAAGCATTATTCAGTGTCATAAAACATGTCTTCGCCTCCAGGAAACCACACATTTCTCATAAATGCCATGCCATCACTGGGCTAAGATGGCTAGAGTTTTCCCACCATCTACAATACACCCAACTAACCTTTGCCCACAAATTAATTTCTAAACCAAATGACTGTCCTGCCCTTAACTCAATCCTACAAACATACACCCCCACTAGAACATTAAGATCCTCCTGTAAACTGATGCTTACTGTAACTAAACCCAACAAAAGAGCAGGACAATGTCTGTTCTCCCATACCATAACTAACCTATGGAATAACCTTCCATCTGAAATAACCCAACTTGACCACCCAAATCCTTTTAAAGTAGCCCTAAAAACACATTATCTAGACAATCCATCCTGCACCTGCAACAAAAGCAAACCACCTAAGACAGTATACTTCCCCGGATACTAAAATGACAAAACCTTTGCAAAACCCAGTCTTCACATTTACTAGTGTATTCTTACTATACAGGATACTGGAATCTCACCAAAAAAGGTAATGATATAACATTACTACCAATTGTAAGATTCTTGTATTTTTTTTCTCCCTGTCATATCTTTTGTGGGTGTATATATTCTATGTTTTTTTTTCTTCCTGTTATATCAGTAACATTGTTAAATTGTATTTTAAATATTGTCTTTCTTTGTATTTTGCTTGTGGAGCTTTACTCCCCAAGCCTCCACTGAAAATGGGTTTCTGACCCAGTGGACTTTCCCGGTCAAGAAATGTTAATAAATAATAATAATAATAATGTAGTAGTAGTGAAACCCAATAGGCATGTGATAAAAACATTAAGAAAAAATACAAGTGGTCACACATTCCACCGTAATGCACATTTTAAATTAAGGTTGTTATTGATACAAGGTTCTCCCTCATGAGCAAACCACACCAACCATAGGTAAATCCATCATTGCCTACACCCATCCGTGGGTTATTGCTTAATTATTCTTTCTGTTTCTTTGTAGCTTCATTCCCCCCATTTGCATTTGCAAAGAGTCTGATTTTCTTTGCTGTTTCTGTGGAACTTTCCACTCCACAGATTGCAAATAAATGCACACTGTCAGTCTTGACAATGCAGTCATCAAATAATAATAAACTCAACAGAAGAATACATAAGCAAACATTTTGCAGCATATAGTATGTTCAGTGTCATAATTTAGGTACTCCACTGTTTTTACTTTTCTACTGTTACCTTTAAGCTTTCATTTGATGTTAATTGAATTTCTCTTAGTTTCACCCTTAATGTGATGTTATCTTTGCTTTGTCATAGCCCATTCATACTCAGTTTACTTTGTTACTTTTAGTTTTAATCTTCAATTTTATGTTATCTTTGTATGGTTACAGCCCAGTTGTATAATTTTGCATTATGTTTTGTTTACTTTTTGTTTGTTATTGTTAGCTTTAAGTTTCACATTGATGTCATTTTTGTAATTTATAGCCTGTTTGTAAAATTTTGCTTTCTTGTTTGTAAAATAACATTATTTTAGGCCTAGTGTTTACATTTTTTGATAATTCATATTTAGGTATGATTGTAATCTATTTAAAGTTTGGTACCATTTTCATATTAATATACTTAATTCCATTATCTGTAATAACAGCTATCTCTCATAGAACTGTACAACAAAATATTTATATACATGCAGCATAAGTGTAGCAAGAGATACCCTTAAAGAACTTTAGTGACAAAAGTTTGAAGTCCTATAGTTCATGTTTATTTTTTACAGGCAGAGTCACTTCATTAGAGCTATATAATGCAGTAATTGGTAAGCTTCTTATCATAAAGGTGACCATTTGCATAGCATGCTGAGAAAAATATAATAAGACATTTTTTCTACAATGTGAAAATGTTATATTATCTACTTTGGGGGATTCAATGCCTTACATTCTTCAAAAACTGGTAATGTCCTCTGTAACTACACCATGTCCATTATAAAATGGTACATCGAAGAACTATTACTGATGACTGGCACATTCACTCTATCACTGAGATGAAAATGCACATCTCTTTTACTACCTACAGATTGTTGACATCTAGGTGTGTGCACTACAGTTCATTCTCACCCATTTTAGTTACTAACTAGCTGAAATGATCAAACAGACAATACCATGTGCTAGCGTGTGCCTCTGTTTACTCTAGTCACAGATTATGACATTGAATTTGACCAAAGCATCCTCTGTTTGTGTCGACCAATTGATGCCTCACTCATCTGTGAGGTATGACATCCCAGAAATTCTAACACATGTCAAACATTTGATTATCTGCCAGTCACCAGGGTGACAACCATCCCACCTGCATAGTCAGCAAGTACAGACTCAAACCAAAAAGATTGTTTTTAATGAAATACCTAATACAAAACATTTAAAAATTATACTGTTAATATCCTAGTCCACTATAACTGGTACATATTAAAATCAATGCCACGTGATGCCAACAACTTGCACTTTTAAGGAAACCTTTATAAACATTCTAAACAGATTAATCCCTGTTCAAACAAAAAGAGTCAAATCAAACCCTACAGCATGGCTAACTAAATAAACTTAAAAAAATCAGCCTTGAAGGACTGACAGAAAAGCAAAACACAGAATGCATCTCATACATTTAGACATCTCAGAAATCTCAAAGGACTCCAAAAAAGTGCATAAACAAATATATTATATCAGCCTACAATATAAACAGCAAACTGTAGGACTGTAGGACCAACAAAAATACTTTTTTGGTCATCACTATTTAAACTTGTAACGTTTGACTGACCCATATCCCTTTTCGTTATTCTTACACCACTGATACAATATAATCACAATCTAGCTGATACTTTATGCAGACATATAAAAAAAACAATACAAAACACCTTCAAATGAAGCTAAGTCAGCCATGCTGATAAACTAATCCATATATAAGAGATATGTCCTATTCATCTGAATGAAAAAAATATAATAACACTCCACAAAGCTGGCACATCTACAGAGTTTTCCAACTAAAGACTCATTGATATGTTATCACTTCTGTCAAAAATGCAAGAAAAATGCATCCACATGCAATTTAGGTAGTACACTCTAACAGCCTTTATCCAAAATACAGCATAGTTTTTAGAACATAGTACTTCCACTGCACCCCTCAACAATGGCAATCTTGCTTCCTTGCTACCCTTCTGCAGGTATCCTGGGGCATTTCTGATGTACTGTGCATGCGTAAGGGTTGTGTTCCCATGCTTACGCAGTGCATCAGTGCTACGCAGAGGTAGCAACGGAGAAAGAAAGATCTCCGTTGTGTTTTAAGTATCTCACTATGTTAAATGAGTTTAACATAGCAAGATTAAAGCAACAGAGATCTTCCTTTCTCCGTTGCTACCTCTGGACAAGAAAAAAAAAATCAGGGGATATACTAATGGAAAAAGTCTGGGCGACCAGACCTTTTTCCGTTAGTGTACTCTCGGATTTACAACAGGCACGCCGGTTGGGCTGGCCAAACAGTGTGCTCGTTTTTGAATGTTTAGGGCCAGTCATTGTATAATCAAAGTTTGTTTACAAATAGTAGAGCTGAAGCTGCATAAGTCAAGGATTACAACTGAAAGCAGGCACTGTTGAATATGCATGCGAATAAAATAAGACAGATATGCTAAAATGATGCTCTTAAGTAGTCCCATACAGTCACAATAGTAAAACCATGAGAAACAAGAAGATAAATCAGATTTTGTAAATGAAAAACAGTTGAAGCTATGCAAGTCAAGTAGACAACTGAAAAGAAGTGATAAATTTACAGCTGAAGCCTGCCCCCCCCAAAAAAAATTTTTCTATACCAATTCCATGATCGCACCATCTTGAAGAAGGGGGAAATTCCCCAGCTCTCCAACAGAGATTTTCTAAGGATGAACTCCATTCATTATCAAGTTGAACATTAGGCAACTGATGGTTCAGCGTTCAACCATTGTCCACCAGTAGGTTCGCCAAGCAGATATACCCAGTAATTATAATATTAGTATCTGTCGAAGATGGAAATGTGCGCTAGTGTTATGTCCAAAGGATAATACGCACTAAAATATAAGAGACAGTACCCAGGCACAACTGCTTCTAACTAATGACAGTCGGCTATCAATAAAAACTACAATATAAATCAGAAAATGCCAAATGAAACTAATACATAATCTAAAAGGCAATGCGATGAATTGTTTCAAAACAGGATTATTATTAAAATAATGATACTATATTTATTTTGTGCATCAGAAAATATGACAGTACATAGACTTACCCATGGATGCATTAGAAATCTGAACTAATAAAAACAATCATATTTTTGGAAGTAAAAGTATTTACTTACGGAATGCTCGGTAAATCTCATCCAAAGACAAATGTTTATCTCTGGTATAGTCATCATATTTCAAAAGATCAAACAAGGTACACTCCAACAAATCCTTGCCAAGGCCATCTTGTTTAATTACCTGCCAACAGCAACAAAAGGTATTAGCTAGCATTCATAGTTTGAAAGTCAGAACCAAAAATTTGATTTTTGATCATTCAGTTTTCATTCAGTTCTTTTATGAGAAATTGACATCATAGCCATGGTAAGCTTTTTACTTGAAGGTTTTAAATAAATTCTTGTTGTGTTGCATAGATTATAACATTCTAACATAAATAAATGTACTCAGTTGTAAATGGCTACATATGAAATGTCTTCTGTCTGTAAGATTCATTTGCTTTTATTCTAGTCTATCATCTTGAGTTCACAACAGTTCACATATTGACTTAAGTTAATTCCTTCCCAGTGAAAGATATTATAACTCTTTATGGTTTTGTCAAGAAGAAAAGAAAACAAACAAACAAATAAATAAACTTCATTGACAGCTCATTGTTAGGAAATGATTTTGCACATCTCAGGCTACAAATCTCCTGCATGTTTAATAAAGCATATTGAGGTTCATAGGTTCATAAGTACTTACCAGGATATTGATCTGAAAAGATCTTAAGAAGCCTAACCTTACATTTTCATAACAGTTTGTAGCCATTATATTTTGCATACAAAAACACAGAGGTAGGGATTACAAGGCAGGACATACTGGAGCATTTACTTGCTGCCCCTATCCATAAGGGGCATGGATACTAAACTGGGGATGAATTTGTGATTTCCCATCCTTTGTACAAATTACTTTTGAATAGACTATGTGGAGTGGAAGATGGTTTCATAGAAGTGGCATTCTGTATGTTACATACCTGTCCTCAAACATGTTCTATTTATGCAGCAAAAGAGACTGAGATCCCTTGACTAGGTGTTCACACCACCACTGGACTTGTGAATGAGTAATAAGTCTGACAGGATATGGATTGTTTAAACTGTATAAGCAAGGCAGAGGTCGTGTCTTAGTAGTTTGTATGATATCAACAAGAAAGACAAGGCTTTGAAATGATCTGCACAGTTTCTGAGATGTAGGCCCTTGATATTTTTAGAGTGAAAACATTCTTGTTGCTCCAGTTGTGACACGTGTGTGGGCAGATATATATCAAAAGCAGCATTCTATTCCAAAAATCAGCCTGATGAAAGCTGAGCACAGTAGAACAATTGCATTCCTGGACCTGTACAACATACCTTTATAGATAAGCTGTGTAATGAAAACATACTTCCTTATAATAGTGGATAGATGGTAATCAAAGGAGAGTTCATTATCAACATAGGTTCCCCGATCCCTGACCAAAGGATCGCTTTCAGAGGTGCGTCGTCAATATGATAGTAACAAGGGTGGTCAGGCTTGCCAAAAGATATGATTATACATTTCTTGACACTTAGTTTTAGTCCACGGTTATGACACTAGTTATTTGTTTGAGGAAGGCCTTCTTGGAGGATTTTGGTGTCCTCTGGGGAGTTTATGATGGTACTAAGTTTACAATCGTCTGCAAAGTTTGACAGCCCTAAACCCTTAACATACATATTGACTTCTGAAAAGTAAATGTCAAAAAGGAGTGGTTCAATGGCCAAACTCTGAGGTGCACAGCTAGTGACAGGTGTTTTTTTATGAATCCAAACTGGCTTAGGTTGAGCATTAGTACATTACTTATGTTCTTATTTCTTAATTCCATAATAATCTTCTCCATAGAATTACAGATTAGGCTGATCAGGCTTATGGTTCTTTAATCACCCATGTCTGTTGATTCACCACCTTTGTGCAATGGAATGATTGTTGCTGCCCTCCAGTTATCTGGCATGAAACTTGTTTGGAGACAGATATTAAATAACCTTTGTAGGGGTCTGCCAAGTCATATTTCACACTGACCAGAAGGCAGCTCTGTATGTCATTCAGCCACACTGAAATAATATCCTTGGCCTTAGACTATTCCTTGAGGATCTGTTCTTGGGAGATGTGGGAGATGTGTAGATATGGGATTTGGGAGTACAGGAGGGGAGAAGGAGGTGAAGTTTGAACTTTAGTTGTTGACTAGTAGATTGGATGTGTCATCAAGATCTCAGTATATGATATCCTTTACTATTAGCTCAGAGCAGAACTGAGCATTGTTTCTGAGTTTGTAACTAGGTTAAAGAAGGCTTTCAGGTTATCCTTCAACTGTGTGGTAATTTTTACCTCATGCCAGCCTTTATTTGATTTGATCAGACTCCAGCATTCCTTGTTAAGTTTAACGAGAGCACTACTGACATCTTGTGAGTTAAATTTACTTTCCGTGCACAATGAGTCTTGTTTTCTTTTATTATAGAGCTGGTTTGTTTTAGGATTCTGCTATATTGGGTTTATTTTTAATCAGTCATTATTCTTCTGAGAGGGACAAGACACATCTATGCAGCTAGTTCCATGTCCATTGAATTTGGAGTTAAGGAATCTGCATAAGCAGTGAGTCAGTCAAGACAGAAGTGGTTTTTGACTTTAGCCAGGTCATCACTCAGTTTCAGTAGATTAGCCCTGGCATAATCTCTGAATATTAGGGTATTGGTCAATGCTTCAAGCTTCACACCCATAGTGGAACTGACTTGTTTGTGGTCTGATTTGGCAAAGCAGAATATTATAATTGGTCAGTAGGAAAGCTGACCCAAATCAGTAAGACTGAATCCAGGATTTTATTGTCCCTGGTTGGGGGTTAGTGGCCCCTGTTCCAGAGAGTTTGTACCGATGTTGTAAAGACATACTTGAAGATGTGCAAGTCTCCCATTTGATGGATGGGGTAGTTGAAATCTCCTAGGAGAATGGTGTATACCATTTATGTACCAGGTATTGACTTAGGGGGACATAAAGGTTCTCCTGTAGTTAACTAAGACATGAAATGGGGTTTGTTAATAGTAAGGTGGATGTGGAGGAGTACTGGGTCATTATCTTGTCTGATGAGTCTGAAGATATAATCATTGTTTAAGAACATGCTTACACCACCACCTTTAGTGCTTTCATCTAATCCTGTGGGTTTAAACATGTGGTAAGCATTGAAACCATGCACTGATGGAGCACTCTATTTGGTCAAGAGAAGCACATTTAAAGTTATTTACACCTGCATGCAGTCTCACTGTGTCACATGTGCACTTGTGGTGCCAAACTTGAATCCATGCATGACATGGTGAATCCTAACACCTTATAAACAAGTGACTGTGACACACAGCCTGGTGAGTGGTACATCAGTGTTTCTCATTATGGAGTCACCTATAACTAAGACATTAGAATGTCTGTATGTTTGCCTTACTGGCTTTTAGATGCATGTTTCATTGTTTGTGCTGCCTTGGTTGTGTATTTTTCAGACTGCGGGGATAGTTGTTTTTAGGTTATGTTTAAAAAGCCTTTGTCATTTTGGTAGGTTATCTTTAAGAACCTCAGCATATGTAGATTTATGTGTTTGGTCTGAAGTGTGTTTGATTGCTTCATTTTGGTGTTTTGTGGTACTGACCACCTTCATGTTATTTTTCTTGGCTTCTGTGAGAGCTTTACCTCCAATAAAATTATATATTTATTTATTTATTTTATTTTACATTTGTTGACCGGGACTGGATGCATGTCCATTTTCAGTGGAGGCCCGGGGAGAAAAGCCCCAAGGGTAAGCAGATACAGCATTACATAATACCAGCATTACATATTACAAAAAGACTATTTACAGAGATTACATAAGCAAGCAAGTTAAACAAGTTCCACAGGTTACAGTTAATCCTGAGCACAAGTCAGATTAAATTAAATTGCACAGTAAACTGGTTAACAGATTTTTGCACATTCTAGAGAGAGTTAGCCAGGCTTGATATATTGACATAGCCAGTTAAGTGACAAATGTTGTTTGAGTCTAGTTTTAAATTGACCTAAGGTGGAAAGTAAGGTAATATCAGCTGGAAGAGAGTTCCAGGATCTACTTACAGAGTTTGCAAAGAGAGAATCACTGGCTGTGTTATTAATTTTGCTAGTCTGGATTAGTAGTTTGTTAGAGGATCGAAGCGGTCTAGGATTGTTATAGGGGGTCATAATATTTTTAAGTGCAGGAGTATTGTCCAGATTATAGAGGATTTTACAGGCCATAATCAGTTGGTTATACTGGATCAGGCTGGGTAGTTCAAGCCACCGAAGCTGATTTAGATTGATGCAATGATGTGTCCTAAACTACATCTTTCTCACACTGGGTCATTTTGCTTAAGAATTACGTGGTTGTCCATCAACATGAGACAACAGCTGTATTCTTTCATGGTGCTAAGTTTAACAATGTTACTGTGGACTGAAGGGGGAGTAGGTTGTATGATGTTTGGAGTTGATAACTGGAGGTGCTAACTGGTGAAGTTTTACATTTGTCAGTTAATTCTGCTCTGAATTCTACAAGTAATTATGTTTTCAGTTAAGTACATATGAGAAATACCTCTGTACACAAATAAGTACATATGAGAAATACCTCTGTACATAAGTAAGTGCATATGACAAATACCTCTGTACACAAATAAGTAAATGTGACAAGTACTGCTGTACACAGATAAGTGCACGTGACAAATACCTCTGTACATAAGTAAGTACATATGAGAAATACTGTTGTACATAAGTACATATGACAAATACCTCTGCAAACAAATAAGTACATGTGACAAATACCACTGTATATAATTAAGTACATATGACAAACAACTCTGCACATAAGTAAGTACATATGACAAATACCTCTGTGCACAAATAAGTACATGTGACAAATACCTCTGTACATAAGTAAGTACATATGACAAATACTTCTGTGTACAAATAAGTACATGCGGCAAATACTGCTGTACATAAGTAAGTACATATGACAAATACCTCTGTACACAAATACGTACATGTAGAGGGACAAGATTGCCCTCTTCTGTTCCCTCTCTGGTATATGGATGTTCATTTCAAGGAGCTGTTGAAAGGAAAATGAGCAGCTGGAGGAAGCTTGCTGAATAGATGAGTAAGCTGAGGCAAGGGTGCTGCTTATTTGGTGGAAGGTAATTCAATGAATGGCATATAAAGTGAGATGGGACACTGCTTCATAAGTAAAGTAAATGAACAGAGTTATGGACCCTGCTTACTGAGCAGGATGAGTAGGTACGCTGCCCTGATTAATATTACAGTGATGGGATGGCACTTTAAAGTAAGTGAGCAGAGATATGCACACTGCTTACTGGGCCAGGGTGAGTATGTACGCTGCCCTGATTAACAGTTCAAGGATGTTTATGCTGTGTTTAGAATCAATGATCAAGGGGGGGATCCACCTTGGATCCTGAGAACTACCGCCCCATCAGTCTGACAAGCCTGATCTGCAAGGCCATGGAACGTATTATCATGAAACTTATAAACAAAGACATTGGCAACCTTAAAACACTGGACCCCACCCAGTTTGGGTTTGTGAAGGGCTGATCTTGTTTCCTGAACCTTATTGACTTCTTCGAATCAGTTTCCAGAGCCGTGGACAAGGGTAAGGCAATCCACACAGCCTATCTGGACCTTACCAAGGCCTTTGACACCATTCCCCACTCTGGAATCATAGATAAACTTACTAAGCTGGGCATTAATCCTCACATCACTCGATGGGTTGCCAACTGGCTTACTGACTGAACCTGCACTGTAAAAGTAGCTGACTCCAAATCCAGCTCCAGACAAGTGACAAGTGGAGTACCTCAGGGTTCAGTCCTGGGACCTCTCTTGTTTGGCATCTACTTCTCTGAAGTACAGGCCAACACTAAGGGACTCTAGCTAACAAAGTTCGCAGATGACTGCAAACTGGGAGCCATTACTGAATCCCCAAATGATGTGGATACTCTACAAAAGGCCCTTACAGAAACATATGCTTGGTGCCAGAGCCATGGGCTCAAGCTCAGTGCCAAGAAATGTATAGTTATCCCCTTTGGGAAAAAACATGGACCTGTGAATTATCACATAGGTGGCAGTACACTAAACACCTGAAGTGTGATAAGAGACTTAGGGACACAGGTGGACAGTGGTCTCACCTTCAATAACCACATCGCCACAACAGTCAGGAAATCCTTCTATGTGGCACACCTCATCACTAAGAGCTTTTCATCCAGAAAAAAGGAGGTCATTGTCCCACTGTACTCATCCCTCATTAGACCAATTATAGAATACAACGCCTCATTTGGTATGTACATCTCAAGACATCTGCAACAACTGGAAAGGCAGCGTGAAATACCTCACTAAAAGAATCACAGGCCTAAAACAGATGCCCTATGCTCACCGCCTTAAAAAACTCCAGCTATACTCTGTCGCATTTCGTCTACTTTGAGGCGATCTCTGCTTAACATACAAGGCCTTGTCAAACCCAGAGCTGTTGGACATGCTACACTTAAAGAAATCCCAATCCCTCAGAACCACACGCTCCACATATCTAAATCTTGTCATCACAATAAACAAAACATGCTGGAGGGATAGGTTCCTGACCCAGAGACTCCCCAGACTCTGAAATAGAGTACCCATACATGTCAAGCAGAGTGCCTCTTTGGCCCTCTTCAAAAGGAACCTTGATGATTGGATGGGAGAAAGGAAATTCACCCCGAGGATCACGTCAGTTGCCTTTCTAGACAGGGGTCCAGGGAAGTAAATAGTGTGGGAAGAAATAGCCAGGGAATTGTTATGGTAGGCTTGTATAGGCCCTAGGGCCGATAGCCTAGTACCAACCTATGAACCTGTGAACCTATGTGCAGTTGTAAATAATAAAGCTGGTGAACAAAGCTATGTTATGGAAGTTTTAATAAAGGTCATCAAATGTCATTCAGTGTGATGTGTTTATTGAAGGGGACCAGGACAAATACCGCTGTACATAAGTAAGTACATATGACAAATACCTCTGTACACAAATAAGTACATGTGACGAATAAAGCTGTACACAAATAAGTACATATGACAAATATCTCTGTACACAAATAAGTACATATGACAAATCCCTCTGTACATAATTAAGAACATGTGAGAAATACCTCTGAACACAAATAAGTACATGTGACAAATACCTCTATACACAAATAAGTACATGTGACAAATACCTCTGTACACAAATAAGTCCATCTGACAAATACCTCTGTACACTCACTCATGGTCATGGTCATGGAAAGTACAGTAACAACTTTTTGGAATGGATGTATCATACTGAAACTGCACTCAGATCTTTCACAAATGAAGGAAAATCCAAAGTTCACAATACTGTAGGAAGATCATGTAACTCAAAATAATTTGTTTCTCACATATTCTGAGAGAGACATAGTTTTTGGTATTTTGTCACTGCAAAGCCAGATGTTTAGCTTCATACTTGTACTAAGTAATTAAGAGACTGCTAAAAAAACGCTGACTGAGAGATGGGTTGCTTTAAGTGCTGAAGTCCCAGCTGCTCAAAATTCAAAGAATCAGAGCAAGTTACACTCATGCCTGACAGACTCAATGCCACTTGAAGCTGCAGTAAAGTCTGAGCATGGTGCAGCTGCTGTGGGTATGGGGTATAGCTGCTGCTCAGATAAATTGCTGAGTTTTCTTTTTCTGTTTTTGAAAGAAATAGTTGAGTTTGAGTAAATAAGGGCTGCAGGCATTCAGTGATAGAGAGAGTTTAGCTGTTAGGTCTGGGGATACTGACAGATTTAGTATTAGTGTTTGGGAGTGGGATTTGGGGTTTGGTTTATGGAGTAACTGGGAGTTTTAGGGCTAGGTTAAGAAGCAGGGTTTGGAATTAGGAATAAGGAGCAACAGGGAGTTTTAGGTGATGAGCAATTAGGAATTTAGGTTTAAGGAACAGAGTTTGGAATTAAGTTTAGGGAGTAGCTTGGAGTTTTATTGCTGGGCATAGGGAACTGGTTTTGAGATTAGGGTTAGGGAAAAATGGGAGTTTTAAGTTAGTAACAAGGGTGTTTAGTTTTTGGAAGTTATTGTGGTTTAGGTCTCTGCTGCAGCTTTGTGATTAGGGTTACATTCTGAAAGTGACTTTTAGGATTATGGTTTGAGAGTGATGTTTGAGGTTAGGGTTAGGGGATGAGTGGGAGTTTTAATCTTAGAGTTATGTGTCTGAGTTATAACATACATTTTTTTATGTGATCAAACTAGTGGGAAATTGGGTAATTGCTGTTTTGAGCAAGTGACAACATGCAGATCAGCTGTGAGCCAATAATGTACAAGCACCTGTAGGAGATTCCATAAGAAACTAATATATTCATTCAGGAAAATAGAATTAAAAGCAAGAATATAACCTCTAAAGCTATAGGTCATAAATAAGTACCTGTGCAAGGAACATTTATCAAAAATCAAATAATATTATCAAGACTGTATGCACAAACACATTGTTTATGGCAACTGAGGAGACCTACAATGGTTTTGTGAATGAACAGAGGGAACAGTAATGGTGGTTGTCAGGCGAACAGCGAAAGGTTCAATGATTGCAGTGATGGATGTAAGGTGTTGCAAAATACCAAAACTGGTCATTATATAATGAATATTTGGAGGAAATGAAAGAAAAGAAGCATCAGTTTGCAAGGTTCCAAAAAGATGTACACATGCAAAGGGTTAGCACAGATAAAATCACTTTAGCTAGCAGATCAAAGAGACTCCCTCTCTCTCTCTGATACTCTCCCTGTGGGAGGAAAAACGATGCCTTGTTGTAGTTTGAAGTAGTTTATTCAGTTAAGCAGGTAGATAAATGAGGGTTCTTAAGAAGGAAAAAAGAGCCCTCTGTAAGAGTTTCAGTTCTTCATCATCACTGATCAGGCTGGCAGTGCACACTTTGATATAGTAGCTTCTGTTGTTTTACTTTCTACCCAGGATTCATCCTTAGTTTTATTAGAATAGACACATCAGGAGAAGACTCATGGTGGTAGTTTCCCAGTGCTCTGCAGGTAGAACTGTTATATGTGCAAATAAGAAACTGATCTTTAAATTTCCCTGGGTGTTTGTGTAAAATGTAAATTTTAATAATTGATCTTTGTATGCACCGTTGTGATTTCCTTGTAGCAGCCAGTATTATGGCTCAGGTATGTTCTATTATTGATAATGTTCTGCTCACATTGAAAATGTGTTTCAGGCTTCAGTGCCCTACAAAGCTTAACAGCATATACAGTATGTTGAATGCCTGCAGTCACTCAATACTGTGTAGATATGGAAACAAAAACGATGCAAAGCACTAATGCAGTAGACATTGAAACGATGGCAGCTTCAGGTACCAACATGCATTTACTTGTTGTAATTCCCCTTTCAGATCAAGCTCCTTCCATTCAAAATGATCACATGTGAATGTGGTTAATGAGAATAACCTCATCAATTATAATTTAAAACATCTTCCCATTGATACATAGCAGCAAACAGAAACTCAGCACATTGATTTTAACTGAAATGTGTTGAGTTTAGTCATGACTCACTGCAACTAGCTGTGACATTAACTTTTTCTTAGTTATGTTGCCTATTGCAGAAAATAACAGTGTCATTGTTTCCAAGTAGAAAGTAGTGGTTTAAATCACTCATGAGTTAGGAAGTATACATATCTGAAGCTCGGGATTTTAATGACATAGAAACATCTTTTTTACTTTCAAAATTGTATGCTTCAAATTTACATTTTAAGAATTTTTGATGTGTAGTCACAGTATCAGTGTAGGGAAATCTCATTATTTGCTTACTGATTTCATAGTAATTTTGTTTTTGACTGGTTTAACATATCCTTCCATTGTGCTATTTAAGAGATTGCAGAGAAATGACTCAGCAGTTTTGAGCATACATTTCAAGTGAAACGTTGTACCATCATATGGTGGTCACTAATGATGGCTGAACTGGATTTTTGCTTTAGATAAATGGAATGCTTGCTTCCTAATCCTTTCTTGATAGAAAATGGGGCAACTGAAGGGTTTAGATTCTGGTACTTCCCATGGTCTGTACAGGTGGTCAGTGTCCCACCTCAGCTGTTCTAAATAAACAACAGTTGAATACTGGACACATACAGAATCTGCCAAATATGGCAAAAAGTTGTACCACTACCCTGGACACATGCAAAATCTGCCAAATATGGTGAAAAGTTGTACCACTACCCTGGACACATACAGAATCTGCCAAATATGGTGGAATGTTGTACCACTACCCAATGCAGCTGCAAAACTCATTTTTCCTTTAATAACTTCTCTTTCTTTTTTCTTTTTAATCTTTTTTTAAGCATTACAGCAAGATCTGATTTCTTAACCAGCCCTGAGAGTTAAAGCATTATTTTTATGATATGTTCTACAATAATAATAAGGGGGACAAAAAGTTCAACAATTGCATCTAATTTTTAAGCATTTGCTGATTTTAAACTAGAATTCGGAGTTTCAGTTTCAAAGCAGAGGAACCTCTCTATATTACCTTCCCTCCTTCCTCACCCTCCCCTTGAGCGTACTAGTTGTTTGCCATATCATCTGTTCATCATTGAGCTAGATTGTTCAAGTTTATTTTTCTCCCCTATTCATTTATTATTTTTCATTGCTGCCTTGGTTATTTACATGTTTAAGCCAGTGAGGTTTCAGCCATGAAGGGTGAGTGGGACTGAGCCAATATCTCATTGTGTCTGATCTAGCTAATATTCATCTAATGTATGTGGCAGAAATTATTAACAGACATGGATGATGCAAGGCCTTGTAAGAGGTGTCATTCATTGACCTTCTGAATGCATAATTATCAGAGTGTGTGAAGCAGACTTCCATAATTATATTATGTATTCTTTTGTGTCTCCAGTTCTTCTCCACTTCCCTATCTCTTTCTGTTTACCTCCCTTCACTGATTACCTCTATTCTTCATAACTGCTGTTTTTTCCTCCATATCCTAACTGTTTCACTTGCACCTAGCAGTGCATCAGTTTAATTAGTTATTAACATTTGATTACCAGGAAAATTTGACTTGTTAGATGCCCATTTTCAGTGGAAGACCGAGGAAAAATGTTCAAATTATTACAGATAAATTTTAAGAACAATAATTGTACAGCCTTCAAAAATAATACAAAAACTACAGTTTAAATAATTATACCAACGTAGACATGATGTGACAACATTGGAGAAAACAGATAAACTTATATGACAACAATCTATTATTTAGGGAAAATTTATCTAGCTTAGAGAAATTAAAGGTAAGTTAGTATAATATGAATAGGAACTGCAATGAGAAATGATGGAAAAAATAGGGTTATGGCATATTTTCAGAGAAGATAGGGAGAGAAATTGATTGATTTTAGGAAGTGATAAAGAGCAGGAGTAAGAGGATGTAAGGTAGGAAGAGCTACTTGTTCATATTTAGGGATATAGTTTATCTTGTTGGTGAGCACAGATCCAAGTTTTGGCTAGGAAGACTTTCAGAATGGTTTTAAAGGACTGTAAGGAGGGAATTAACCTGATGGTTACAGGTAAGGAGTTCCAGGCCTTATCAACATGGTATGAGTGCAGATAATGCCCAGCAGATTGATAGGTCTGTGGTCAGAAAGAAGTTTTTGTTCAGGGAATCGTAATGACCAATTGGGAACATTGCTGTATAGAATGGTCTTAGTACTGGATAAGCAGATGGATGCTGGATAATTTTTGAGGTGGTAAGAAGCTGTGTATGTGTTAGTTGATGGTTTAATTCTAACCATTTTAGGCCTTTTAGTGCTCTACAATAATGGGTTCTGAAAAGGGGTGCTTGTTGCAAATTTTGCAACTTTATTACAGCATTCTTCAAGTTTTGCTTTTTCTGATGCCTGGAGGTTAGTAAGGATGGGAGTACAACAAAGTATTGAGGGGAGGATGTAAGTAGTGGCAAGTGTAGTTTTAGTTGCATTAGTGATAAAGCTTTTGGCTCTGTAAAGCATCCCTACATTTTCGTGAGTTTTTTATAGGTTCATAGGTTCATAGGTTGATACTAGGCATCTGCCCTAGGGCATTTATAAGCCTAGCCAGAGTGTGTTTGGCTTTTGCCACCCTTTTAGATTAGTTGACTGTGCCTCTGTATAGTAGGTAACAGAAGATAGCCCTTTTAAGGTTAGTTTACTGTGCCTCTCTCTAGTAGGGACACAGAAGAGATCCCAGGGGTAAACCTACGATCTCCAATCCACTTGTCAAGATTTCTCTTGAAGAGGGTCATTGAGGGGTTCTGCCTAACATGGATTGGGATTTTGTTCCAGAGTGAGGGGAGCCTCTGGGATATGAATCTGTCCCTTCAGCATGTCCTATTTATTTCTGTGCTGAGGTTTAAGTCCCTAGAGCGTGTGGCTCTAAGGGATTTGGATTTCCTGAGGTGGAGCATGTCCATTAATTCTGGTTTGGACATGGCTTTATACGTCAGGCACAGATCGCCTCTGAGTAGGTGGTAAGCAACTGATTAGAGCTGGAGTTTCTTTAGCCTAACTGCGTAGGGCATCTGTTTGAGTCCCTTGATCCTCTTGGTGAGGTACTTTTGGGGTCTTTCCAGTTGCTGAAGGTGTCGAGTAAGGTACATCCCAAATGGGGCATTGTATTCAATTATGGGCCTAATGAGTGATGAGTAGAGGGGCACAATGACCTCTCTTGATCTAGATGTGAACCCTTTCATGATAAGGTGGGCTATATAGAAGGTCTTTCTAACCACTTTGGCAATGTGATTGTTAAAGGAGAGATTGCTATCTACTTGGGTCCCCAAATCCCTAATTACTTCTTCTGCACTTAATGGATTACCACCTATGTGGTAATTTGTGGGCACTTTGTTTTTCCCAAAGGGGATAACTATGCACTTTTTGGCATTTAGTTTAGGCCATGGCTCTGGCACCAGTTATCCATCTCTGTGAGACCCTTTTGGAGGATGCTTGTGTCAGTCGGTGAGTCGATTACGGCACCCAGTTTTCAGTCGTCTGTGACCTTGGTCAGCCATAGTCCTCCCGTGTTAGCCTGTACCTCAGAGAAATATATACCGAACAAGAGAGGTCCCAGGACTGAGCCTTGTAGGGCACCACTTGTAACTGGTTTAGAGTCTGACATGGCACCTGCAATTCTGACCATGTGGGTTCTACCCTGAGCCAGTTTGCAACCCATCTTGTTACAATTATGCAATTTTGTATATGCAGGTTGAATTTATGATTATCATCCACTATCATGCCTAATAATTTGCTAGGAGGAAAAAAATCAATGTTTATATTTTTAAGACAAATTTTTTTAAAATGAGAGAGGTATTTAGGGAAAAGAACAGTAGTTTTTTTTTTGGGGGGGGCAGGGAATTGAGTGTGAGTTGTGAGCTATAAAGCCATTTTTCAGTGGCTGTTAAAACTTGCTGATAAATTTTTGGGAGATGTGCTAGTTCATCTGATGTGTATATGAGTGTGTAATCATCTATGTATTGTATTAAAAAGACCTGTTGTGTGGATGTGTGGATGGTGTTGATAGGAATGTTAAAGAGGAAGGGGCCAAAGATAGAGCCTTGTGGTACACCAATGGTAAATGGAAGGTATGGAGAGACAGTGGAATGCCATTTTACTGACTGATACTTATTGGACAAGTAGTTTTGGAACCATAGAAAGGTGGGCCTTGATTGACCTAGTGAGGACATTAGAAGCAGATGTTTGCTATGACAAACTAAGCTGAAGGCTTTAGACAAGTCTAGGAGTAGATGGAGACTAGTTTGTCATTATGTCTAGTTTTATTGAAAATATCTATTAAGGTTAAACGTGGAGTGATAGTACTATGGGAGAGACAAAAGCCATGTTGTCTGGAGGATAGAAGCTCTTCCTGTAGGAGTTAGTTTAGCAATTGTGTTTGAGTATATTTTTCAAATATTTTGAGAGGGGGGAATACAATTGCTATAGGTCTAAAGTCGGTACTGGCCTCTATCAAGGGATAACATGAGATTTTTTTCCAGAGAGAGGGAATGTGAAATTTCTGGACAGACCTATTTTTAAGGACTGATACTGGATTATCAGTGCAATCAGCTGCTATTTTACAGTACTCACTTCGAAGGTCATCAGCAGAATTAGAGCATGGTTGAGTTTGTTTAAGAGTAGTTTTATATAAGACATGGGTACAAGTTTGAAGGTGAAAGTGGGTGTGGTGATATGTGGATGTTGGGCAGGGTTGGGATTAGATGGTTGCGAATCCTTGGCTAGAGACACTATACTATTTATGAAATAAGAGTTAAATTCTACCATAGTTTTGAGTGGTAAGTTACTGGGAGAGATGATAGTGTTGAATCTTTAGCCAGGCTGTAAGATTTCTTTAATGACTGAGCAGAATTTTTTAGAGTTGTATTTATTATTGCTTTCCACATAATATACAATGGTCTGATCTGAAGTAAATGCAGACATTGATAGCATCATCCATACCTTAGTTCAAATGGCATGCAAGGCAAAGAGCTCCATGGCATCTCCTCACTCTCTAGTGCCCTCTCAATGCACATCACCTGGGGCCATTCCCCATCCTGACATACGCACACCATTCTGATTATTTTTTTCTAACTTTACTCAGTTATCTTGCTCTTAGTTTTCTCTTGCATACATTCATTTAACACAACCTAACAAGGAAAGACTGAACTCTGATAGCTGTGGAGGACATTACTGCATTAAGTCAGGGGTCTAGGCCTTGCTACAGCTAAAGAAGCCATGGGAATTCTACATGCATGAGGAGCATTTTAGAGGGGTTTTTTTTAACTGTTTTAATCCAATGACAGACTAAACAAAAAAACATGCTCAAGGAAACATATTCAGTTTTACTTTTCAACTTTTTTTTCCTGCACCATTTTAAGGCATTTTAACTGACCAGGGCTAGACTGTAATAACTGTGAAGGAAATAATTTAATTAAGCTGGTGGTTGAGGTCTGCTAGGCCCCCAGACTTCTTGCAGCTATGGGTCGATGCAATGGGGTATATTTTACAGGTTCTTTTCCGACTCTTTCATCCAGTGATGGCTAGGGTTGCCACCTCTTGTGATGCTAAAAACCAGATTGAAGCTACGCCCAAATCTCAGTTCATGACTCCGCCCATGGCCAACCAATCTCAGCCCAAGACCATACCCATTTTGTGACATAAATGCATACATCACTAGGCGGAACTTCCCTTGTAGTCCATTTTCATGCGCCTTATCTATGTAGCGTTACACTTATTTTCTTTGTTGTTGAGTATCTCAGACTCTACCACATCACTTTAGTGATGCTTTTTTGTGAAAAAAAAGACAGAAGTTGCTTTTTAACAAACTCTGGCATTCTGTCCATGCTTCTACACAGAATATCAGAGTTTGTACAGAGGTTTCTGGACTACCTGAGAATCGTTTTGATTTCCGGATAGTCCAGAAAAACACGAGATAATTTGCAAGCCTACTGATGACCTGAAAATAAAAACACAAATGAGGAAAGAAATCTAGTCTTATTTAGTTTTATTTAAAGGAAGAAATAAGTTGTAACTGAGGCTTAATGCTAGTGATGACAAAATAGCAGTTTGCAATAACTAAGAAAGCAAATGCTTACAAGGATATGTAAATCATATCCGTAACTATTACATACATCCTTAAAACCCCTCATAAACAAAAGATAGTTACCTTCTATGAATCCCTCTCTGGTGTTAGATTGGGATGAAAGTGAAGGCACACGATTTAAGTCATATGTTTCAAATTGCTGTTGTGTGTGTGTGTGTGTGTGTGTGTGTGTGTGTGTGTGTGTGTGTGTGTGTGTGTGTGTGTGTGTGTGTGTGTGTGTATTTGTGTGTGTGTGTGTGTGTGTGTGTGTGTGTGTGTGTGTGTGTGTGTGTGTGTGTGTGTAACTATCAATAAATAAACATATATATATATATATATATATATGGGTCTCATTTCAATGAACAAAATTACATTTCTGTGAAACGTAATCTCACAATCCCTTTTTCCCGAAAGTGCATTTTTTCGTGAAAACAAAACAAAAAAAAACACACAAAAAAACAACACAACACTAACCACAGTTATGCAGGGGCTCAAGCCCCCCTGCAACCCCCATGTAGGGGGCTGCATCCCCCACACCCCCGCTACTTATATATTCTCACTCCGAGATCACACTACAGTGGGGAATAGGGAATATTCCCTTGTCCCCACTGTGACACGATCTAAGCAGCAACCTCTATTGCTGTTCACTTAGTTGTTGAAAAAGGGGTCGCTGAATTACGTCTCATAAAAACGTAAATTTGATGGGTTGAGATAGACCCATGTTTATATCTATATATATATATATATATATATATATATATATATATGTATATATATGTATATATGAGTCTGTGCCATAAGATCAAAAGACTAAAAACCAAAATATCTAAAACTCAAAATATCGAACATGGAAATTTGCCCCATTACCACTGTTGTGCAGTCTCAGAGTTGGTATATATAATTAGCAGGAGGTGTAAGAGTTGCTGGGGACTTGTATGCCCTGCATTAAAAATGTTTTCAATATTTTGAGCCTTTCATAGGAATGTGTGAGTGAAAATCAAATACCCATGTTTGGGTGTGTCAGCTATTTGGACCAAACTGAGCCTTGTTTGGGATTTGGAGGAACAGGTAAGAAGCATGTTCATACCTCTCAACCTCTTTGAGCAAGAAATCTGGACAAAGACATATAAAAGTGGGACAAGTGCCAAAAAATAGCGACAATTTTTAAATATTGCTCTTACCAACTCAAAAAGTTGATAGAATAACAAGTTTTGCATTAACATAAATTTTCTGAAGGGTATGAAGTCTGAAACTCAAATGTCCGTCATTATTTTCTTACTTCAGTCTTTAATGACTTGCCAGTAATTTCCCAGAAAACCACAATTTTATGAAAAATGGACTAAAAATGTGAGGCAAAAATCTGGACATTCTCCGAAAATCTGTACAGTTGAGAGGTATGCATGTTTCCTGTGTGCTCTTGGGGGAAATTGTGCTTGATGCAGAGAGTTGCATATTAAAATACTGTATAAATCCATTCCTGTTCTTAGTGACTGTCTCTCACTGGTGTCAGTGTTGAGGATTGAGGCTCCTTGATTACTGGCCTAGGGTAAAGAAAGGCCATCAAATATTGGTTGCAGAGTGGTGGGATATTAATTGAACTTCAGTGGCCTGTGGGCAGTTGTCACTGAAGGTGTATGTACTCTCAACAGCCACAAGGTAAACATTCAGAGTTTCATTTTCACAACAGCTTTATTTATTTTTTTTTTGTTTAGTTTAGTCAGAGAAAGCAGGCAAAGAAGTCAGCAGAAGATTATGGTAAGCTGACAAAGAACCAGTTGGCCAAGGTGTGCTAAGCCAAAGGACTGGTGCATGCTAACCGGACTAAATAGGAAATTATTTCAGCCTTAAACACAGTTGCAGTGTGGACCAGTGACCAGGAGGACAACCCGTCTGGTGTTGGATATCTGCAGTCTTGTCTTCAGAAACAGGACAGTTCACATTTTCCTTAGGGGACTTAAACATCTGTCTGGAGTTAAACAGACTTGAACTGGAGGCCAAATGTTTGGAGACTGAAAAGAAACATGAACTGGACATCAAAGAGAGGCCGTGGCATTTGGAGACAGAAACTGGTGTGTCTGGAGGATGTAGAAAAAGGGAAGCAATGATGAGAGGGAGATGTTGACTCTTTATCAGGGTCATGGAGGTAATGGGGAAGGGAATAACTGGACCCCAGAAGCAATAAAGGTCAGTAAATGTCTTCCACAATTTGCAGAGGGGGATGATTTTTTATTCATATATTTGAAAGAGTATGTAAACAGCATAATTTAACCAAGAGCTGTAGGTATGGTTCCTGACCCCCTTACTCCATGGTAAAGTTGTAACTGCTGTTTTTAAATTGTCTGATACTGATTGTTTAAACTACAATAGGGTAAACCAATCAGGGACATTGGGAGGCATACACACTGTACTGATTTCAGTACAACTTCTTTAGAAGAGGGGGTAGCTTTTTTAATTAAAAAAAATTACATAGTTTTCAAAACAGCATTGGCTCCTTTAAGTTACATTGCATGGCTACATACCAGCCAGTCGGAATTGAGCTTCACATCATCACGTCATGTCCAGCTGGCTGGCATCAAACAGGAAATGTGCATAGCTTAAACCGGCTGCCTGTGAGCGGGAAATGTTAGTTTGAATGTATTGGATTACGTGAAAGGCAATCACGTGAATGGAATGGATTATCTTTGTGGGAAATGTGCATAACTTGAACCAGCTGGCTGTGAGCGAGAGATATTAGCTTGATGTATTGGATTCTGTGACGGGCAAGGCAATCAGAATGGATTATCATTGTGGTGAGGTGATCGCAAAGGAAATCAGGTAAGTGTGTGGTGATCGCAAAGGCAATAAGGTAAGTGTGTGGTGAGGTGATCACAAAGGCAAGCGTTGTGTGGGGATCGCAAAGGCAAGTGTGTGGTGATCGCAAAGGCAAGTGTTGTGATCACAAAGGCAAGGGAGGGATGTGTGTGTGGGTGTGTGTGTAAATGCCCCCCACATAATACACCTGTTGATTATAGGTGTTCAGGCTCAAACCCTGTACCTTTGCTTCAGGGTAAGAAAAGCCTAATGTCCCTAACCACCACCATTTCTGAACTTCATTCAGATTTGTTTTTCTAAGAGTTGTGAACTATGGTGAGAAGTGAGAACTGAAGTTGTATTTCCCCCATTATTGTTTTTGTTGTTTGTCCAGGTTTTTTGTGCTAAGGTGTGAAGTGAGAACTGAATTTGTATTCCCTCATTATTGGCTTTGTTTGTCCAGGTTTTTTGTGCTAACAGGTTGAGAGCTATCTAAATGATAGCCATTAAGTTTCAGTCTTCCTATTTTGCAAACTGCTGATTTAGCATAGTGGTATGTTGCACTGACTGTAGTACATATGGTTCTGGGTTCAAGACATGCATGGTGGTAACACAGCATTTTATTCTAGCAACTTTCCAAAATTATACAAGCAATGTTTAAAATGTGTCTCTGGTTTTTGGGCTTTTGTCCCCCCCCCAATAAATGTTGACTTTCTCGAGATTTCTTGTGCTGCAAAGTTCAGAGATACAGCTGAGTGTCGAGTACATTTTACAAGGAACTGAGAGCTGCAGGGGAACTAAAGTTTAGTGCTGCTTATGCTGAGTCTGCTTGTACTATTAATAGCACAACAGGTAGTGTACTTGCTTTTGATGCAGAAGGCTATGGGTTCTTCTCCCACAGTAAGTAGATGCATTGCTGATACTGTACTGTGTTGTAAAGGGGGGTGGATGCTGTAGTCCTTTTTGGCGAAGATATCTAGTAGTAACTATGAACCTGTTATCAGTTTGCCATCCATTCCCTATTGCAATATTACTAGCATATCATTTTTTTTAACGCAACATAGGCAATTTATTCCTCAAGGGCAACAGGCACTATATTGTAGATGAAACCATGAAATATAAAGTTGTTTGCTAGCAGCAGCCTCTTCATTAGTTACAGATTTCTTTAATGTGGAATTATGTACATGGCTTTTACTAATTCAGAGATTGTGCATATTTACTGATACTGGTGGACTGTACAAGTTTGAGTAGACTTTTATGATGGAAATTTCTGAATTGGGCTGTTTTGTCATTATTAGTGCATGCATTTTGTTTCATTGTTTACTGGAAAAATGTTCAAAACAATAAATTTAAAACTCTCTCTAACAACTATACTATATTGTTCAAGGAATATAATTTAATATAGTCAGGAAGGTGTATCTCCCGCTAATAATCCCTCCGCAAAATAGCAGTTTTGGAAGAAAACGTGCAGGGTTTACAATTACAAATAACTGAAATGATCAGTTATACATTACTTTTATTTCAGAAATGCATGTAGATTCTCTAATTTTGGCAGCTGCTCAAGTTAACAGTGCTCATATTAATATTGGTGTCCCTTCTTTGACAGGTTCCCAGCTGTATTATCTGGCAATTTAATATTTTTGCATCACATTTTTGGTACGTTTTTCCAAAAATTGCGATTTTCTGGCAAATTAGTGGCAAATCATTAAAGACTGAAGTTAGAAAATAATGGCAGATATTTGAGTTTCAGATTTCATACCTTTCAGAAAATTCGTACTAATGCAAGACCTACTACTATTCTATTATCTTTCTAAGTTTATAAGAGCAATATTTAAAAAAAAATCCTTATTTTTGGGCTTTTGCCTCAGTTTTATTTATGGGTTTGTTGCTCTAAGAGGTTGAGAGGTATTTATGTGTGTGTGTGTGTGTGTGTGTGTGTGTGTGTGTGTGTGTGTGTGTGTGTGTGTGTGTGTGTGAGGTAGGTAGGTAGCATACCTCTCAACTGTCCACAGAGAGAGACCCCACACCTGAAGCTGGTGCTGGTGATGTGGCTATTTCAGGGAGTGAGCTACCTTGTAGCAATGGGTTAGAAAGTCAGCCACAGCTGCTGGTAAGTACTGATGTTCCTGTGGAAAAGGTGACTGCAAGGACAGAGGTGAGTGATAGTACCCGGGCTGATAGGGAGGCACCGCTGTCAGAAGATACCAGACTCCCTGTATAAGGGGAGCTAGGAAATGTCAGAAAGAGGTGAGACAGGCACAGCTTTTGGATCCTACTTTATGAGGCTTGGGGGAGGAAGCTAAGGAGGTGCCTGATGCACAAGGAAAAGGGGAGTTTTTATACTTTAACAAATGGTTACTGTATAAAAAGTAGACCCACTGAGGGAGGGCTAGAAAGTGAGATAATATAGAAGATGTATAACCTACCATCTGGCACTTCTAGCTATAGCCCATGACATTCTCTTTGTAGGTCATATGGGCATAAGTGTACCAAGAGATGTATTATGCAGAATGTTTATTGGCTGGGATTGCAATAAATGTAGCAGGGTACTGCAGGAGCTGTGAGCAGTGCCAAAAGGTAGGCAGGGCAGAGGACAAGGTCAAAGCTCTGTTGTTGCCTTTGTCTGTAATTGAGGAGCTGTTTCAGTGGGTAGCTATGGATATTGTTGGACCTCTGAGTACCCCAAGTTCCACAGGGAAGACGTATATCCTGATGGTAGTATATTATGCTACTAGATACCCTGATGCTGTGGCTCTGTCCTCCATTGAGGCAGAGAAAGTGGCAAATGCTTTGTTAAAGATTTTCAACAGGGCAGGTTTCCCAAGAGAAATACTGACTGACAGAGGTGCCAATTTCATGTCAGACCTGCTGGCTTGTCAATGAAAGTCTTGTGGGGTATAGCACCTAAAGACCACCCCCTACCATCAACAGACTAATGGTGTTGTGGAGTCTTTAAACTCTACACTAAAGACCATGCTATGGGCATTTGCAGTCCAGTTTGAGAGAGAGTGGGACAGATATCTGCCTCATCTATTGTTTGCATACAGACAGGAACCCCAGGAATCCACAGGTTGTTCACGCTTTGAGTTGCTGTATGGGCATAGGGTAAAGGGGCCTTTAGATTTGATTTGTGTTGAGTGGGAGAGTGAGTGTGAATTCCACAAGGAGGCTGTTATGGCATATGTCCAAAACCTTAGGTCAAGGCTTAGGGAGCTCATGAGTTTGGCCCAGGAGAACCTGGCAGGATCCCAACAACAGAAAAAGGTCTGTTATGACAGGAATGTTCAAGCACAAGAGTATACTGTGGGATAGCAAGTTATGGTGCTCTTTCCTGTCAGACACAGTAAGCTGCAGGCAGTTTGGGAGGGACCCACTGAAGTGGTAAGGCAGATTAGTGACATTAATTATATGGTAAATATGATAGGCAGGAGGCAAGGGTACAAATTCTACCATGTTACCATGATGATGCCTTACCATGATAGGGAGCTCCTGGTGTTGAGTATTTGCAGTAGATAGCAGGATGAGTCTGAGGGGATCTGGTGACTGATCTCTTCAGTGCAGCTCAGACTGGCACATCTGTGGAAGGGGTAGCAATATCACAGTGGCTATCCCCTACCCAGGATTGAGAAATCTAAGCAGTTTTGCAGGGGTTTGGGGGCATGTTCACTGGAAACCTGGGTGCGCCCACCTGGTGCAGCACCATGTGGATACAGGAACCCAAAAGCCTATCAAGCAGGCCTGTTATAGGATATCTGAGTGAGTCAGATAGACACTGAGGGGGTAGATACAGAAAATGCTGGAACTGGGGGTAATCCAGGAGTCCAGCAGTCCCTGGGTCACCCCACTGGTTCTGGTACCAAAGAAAGAAAGATGGTAGCATCAGATTCTGCGTGGATTACAGAAAACTAAACAGTCACACAAAGCCAAATGCTTATCCCATGCCTAGGACAGATGAAGCCTTAGAGTAGCTGGGTAGGGCTAAGTATCTGACCACTATTGATCTGACCAAGGGCTACTGGCAGGTGCCCTTGACTCCTATTGCTAGAGAAAAATCAGCCTTTCTAACTCCTTTCAGATTATACAAGTTCACAAAGATGCCCTTTGCGATGAAAAAGCTGCAACAACCTTCCAGAGGCTGGTAGATCATATCCTATCAGGAAATTACGTCCCTGCTTACCTAGATGATATTGGCATTTACAGACATTCCTGGCAAGAGCACCTTAACATGTCAAGGAGGTCCTGGGTAGACTGAAAAGGGCAGAGTTGACCCTTAAGTTCTGTAAGTGTTGAGTCAGTATGGCAGAGGTCTCTTACCTGGGACATAGAGTGGGGAGTGGAAAGATTAGGCCAGAGTAGAAGCTATTCAGGTGTGGCTTGCCCGTTACCAAAAGGCAGGTGAGGGTATTCTTTGAGACAGTGAGGTACTATAGAAAGTTCATTCCCTTTTATAGTACAATAGCTGCTCTCCTCACAGACCTGACAGGCCAGATAAGGTAGTGTGGACCACAGCCTACAAGTCGGCATAGCTTAAAGGAGTTTTGGGAGAACCTCCTGTGCTAGTCAGTCCAGATTACAGCAAAGAATTTGTTGTGCAGATAGATGCCTCAAACCATGGGGTGAGGAGCTGTACTCAGGCAGGTTTCCTCAGAGGGACAAGAACACCCAGTTGTATATCTCAATCATAGACTCGAACCAGGAAGGAATGTATGCAGCTGTAGAAAAAGAATGTCTAGCCATAGGATGGGCACTGCAGAAACTTCAGCCTTATCTGTTTAGTAGGATATTCACTGTAGTTACAGACCACAATCCCTTAACATGTCTACAGAGAGTCAGCTAGAAAACTGCCAAGTTATTAAGGTGGAGCCTAGGGCTGCAGGCATATGGCAGGACTGTACAGCACTATAGTAGGGTCATCAATGCCAATGCAGATGGACTCTCAAGACTGGCTATAAGTTAATGTGTTCCCAGACAGGACTATTTCTCTTGGGAAATGTTTTTCCAGGGTTATTTGAAAAAATAGCTTCAGTATTCAAAGGGGGGGGGGTGACAATGTGAGATATTTCTACCTGTGCCAGGCAGAGTAGGGCAGTGCATGTGTAACATATGTCAGCATGGTTAGCTGGAGTTTTGTAAATCATTTTGTGTCATTTGACTATCACATTGACTTCTACAGATGCTTGTGTTAAAAATGTATCAACAGTGTTATTATAACTGATTAAATATTTATGTTTAAACAAAGAAATCTGGAAAGGAAGAGTAGAAACTTTTGAAATTGTTCAATAATTTTCAAATACTGCAACTCTGAGTGCGTATCGTACCAGAGTCAGGTGATCAAATGTGATGTCATTATATAGCCAGCACTGACTGGATGGAACATTCACAGCAGCTTATTTTGTTTTGTTTTCTTTGAAACCTGATATACAGATCTATGACAGTTACCATGGTCAGCTGAGCTGAGTAAGTTAGTTAAGTTCAATTTTAGTTAGAAGTTCATCACCTTGCCTTGTGAAAGTAAGCATCTCATCATCAAATCTTGCCTTGCTGTATTAATTAAGTTAGCTAGGGAACAGTTATTTTTTAGACAGTCAGGAAATACAGTGAGATTAGTTGATTATTGTCTTTCTGCATCTGTTTGAATCTCTCCAAATGTTTTATTTTTATTTCTCCTGTGATTAAAACTCTGGTGATTATTGTCCTTAGTTATTTAGTATTCTCATGTTTTCTACTTTATTATTAATTATTAAATATTTTATAGCTTTCATTGCCTGGTCTTTTAGAGAATACTTTTAACATTTTGAGAGTATTTATACTTATTTTATTGACACCTTGGCTACCCAGGAAAGCCTGGCTGCTTTGATTACACTCTACCATTTATGTTAGTATTGATTTTACTCAGTACAATTGGACACCCTTGTAAGAGCCTGAGAGTGGTAGTCAAGTTACGTTATAGTTTGGGGACAGGCGGTACAGCAAGCAAATCTGTGCCAGCCTTTCCCAGAAGTGTGCATGAAATCAAATACCCAGGTTTGGGTGTGTCACCTACTTGGAACTGAGACACAATGCTCCAAAGTGAGCCTTGTTTGGAATTTGAAGAGAGAATTCAGTCCCAGGTCAGGACCGTGTTCCCTTTGTTGTCATGGGGGAAATTGTGCTTGATGCAGAGAATTGCATCTTAAAATGCTGTGTAAATCCATCCCTTTTCTTAGTGACCATCTCTCCCCGGTGTCAGTAGTGAGGATTGAGGCTTCTTCATTACTGGCTTGGGGTAAAGAGAGGCCATCACAAAAGTAGAAAAAAGAACATAGTATTGCATTAAAAACTCTGGATGTAAGCAATGTATTAAAATATAACCAAATATCATTGAGGCAGAGGTCTAAATATGGAGCAGTAGTACTGTGGATAGGAATTTTTCAAAAATAAAAGCAATGAGTATCTAAAGACTAAAATAATTAAAAAATAACAATGTAATGAAACACAAACCATGGTAGACAAAAAATCCTTAAGAAATTATTTACCTCTTTCACACCAAGCCTGAGTAGAATTTCATACCTCCTGACACCTGAACAGATTGTGCCTGGACAGCCTCCACCTGGGCTAAAGTTCAGAAAATGCGCTTTTTCATCCTAGCTGTAAACAAATATATTTATTTATTTATTTATTTATTTATTTATTTTACATTTGTTGACCGGGCTACTCTAGCTGGATATATGTCCATTTTCAGTAGAGGCCCGGGGAGATAAGCTCTAAACAGTTCAAATAAAGTTTGCATCTACAGCAGTACATATTTAAAATGCAAATACTTTCACCGTAAAGAAAAAAAAATAGGTGGTCACACATTTCTAAAGTATAAAAAAAATGCAAAAGGTTTGACTAGACGTAGTACAATTCAGGGGCGGCCCGTACTATTGGACTGCTGGACTGCAGCCCCCCCAGCTGTAAAACATAAAGAAAATTAAAGAAAATAAAATTAAAAAAAATTCAAAATTCGCGGACTTTCGCGCATGCGCACTAGTCCGGACTGCTGCTGAGACAGTCTGGAGCATGCACAGACTGTTTCAGCAGCAGTCCAGACTGGGAAACATGTCAGAACAAGATCCCAGAAGTCTATGCAGTACAACTGCAATAGACTGTCCAGGAAACTCGCTGGGAAACCTCATCGGAGTCGGACTGCAAGGTCAGCAGTCTGGAGTTTGCTGCATTCTCATCGGGAAGATCTCGCGATTTGGAGCTGGATGGGTGGGGTCTCATGTGGAAACATGGATGGATTTATGTGAACAGGTGAGTATGGAACAAAGGGAGTTTTGCAGCTACAGATTTGTGTGTGTGGATGGAGGGTTTACAGGTAGGTGTGTGCGTGTGTGTGTGTGTGTGTGTGTGTGTGTGTGTGTGTGTGTGTGTGTGTGTGTGAATGCCCCAGTTGCTATATACTGGTGGCTAAACTCATGGTGGTGTGGTAGGGCTTGAACCCTGTACCTTGTATGCAGGTGTTAAAGACCTGAATTCCCTACCCACCACCATCTGTAAAAAATTGCAGATTTTTGCCTCATATTTGATCTGATCTGTTCCTCATAATATCTGCAGTTTCTAAATGCTGCAATGCTTGATATTTGATGGTGCAGTGGTAGCATTGTTGCCTCACAGCTGCAGGTTCTCAGGTTTGCTTCTTTGTGGGGTCTGCATCTTCTCCCTGTGTTTGTGTGGGTTTGCTTTTGTGTCCTCCCATGTTACAAAGACATGTCTTCATTATTTCTTCCTGGGCCTCTGCTGAAAATTGTTCTTTTGTTGTTAAATAAAATTGACAGGCATTTACATTTTAGACTTCAGGTTTCTGAATGTCTAATTTCTTACATATTTGATGGTGCAGTGGTAGCATTGTTGCCTCACAGCTATAGGTTTTCTGGTTTGATTCTTGGCTGGGGTGCCTTCTGTGTGGAGTCTGCATCTTATCCCTGTGTTTGTGTGGATTTGCTCTGGTGTCCTGCCATTTTACAAAGACATGTGTCTGCAGTATTTCTCCCTAGGCCTCTGCTGAAAATTGTTTTTGTTCCATCAGAAGTAAAATTGACAGGCATTTGAATTTCAGACTTCATATTCTTCAGAAAATACATAGTAACACAACCTAAGTTTATAAGATTATTTGTCCTTATTTTTGGGACTGTATTACCCCATTACTGGCTTTGTCCAGGTTTTTTGTGCTAAGGTTGACAGCTATGGCAGGAACTGAATTCACTGAATATGTTTGAGGGCTGTATTCCCTCATTACTGTGTTTGTCCAGGTGTTTTGTGCTAAGAAGTTGACAGCTATGGTGAGAATTGAATTCATTAAATGATAGCCATTTAAGTTTCAGTCTTCCGCTCTTTCACAAAGCAGCTGATTTGGTGTAGTGGTATGTTGTTCTGACTGTTTTGCACAGGGACCTTGGCAGTAAAATGTATGGTGGTAACACAGCATTTTTCTTTCACAAAGCAGCTGATTTGGCATAGTGGTATGTTGCTCTGACTCTTTTGCACAGGGACCTTGGCAGTAAAATGTATGGTGGTAACACAGCATTTTATTCTAGCAACTTTCCAAGATTATACAAGCAATGTTTAATGTGTCCCTGGTTTTTGGGCTTTTGACCACCCCCCAATAAATTTGGCTTTTTCCAGATTTCTTGTGCTGCAAAGTTGAGATGCAGTTGAGTATTGAGTAGATTTTACAAGGAGCTGAGAGCTGCAGGGAAGAGAAGTTTAGTGCTGCTTATGCTAAGTCAGCTTGCATTGTTAATAGCACAACAGGTTGTGTACTTGCTTTTGATGCAGAAGGTTGTTGGTTCTACTCCCACAAGGGGTGAATGCTGCCATACTGAAAAGGTTAAGATACTAACTATGAGCCTGTTATCAGTTTGCCATCCATTTCCTATTGCAATATTACTAGTTTATCATTTTTAATGTAATATAGGCAATTTATTCCTCAGAGGCATCAGACACTTTATTTTTTGATGAAACCATGAAATATAAAAAGGTGTTTGCTAGCAGTAACCTCTTCATTAGTTACATATTTATTTAATGTGGAATTATTTAGATGACTTTTTTACTTCTTCAGAGATTGTGCATATTGACTGATAATGGTGGACTGTAGAATTGTGCATATTTACTGATAATGGTGGACTGTAGAATTGTGCATATTTACTGATAATGGTGGACTGTAGAAGTTTGAGTAGACTTTTATGATGGAAATGTTCTGAACTGGGCAGTTTTGTCATTATGGGTGCATGCATTTTGTTTCATTGTTTACTGGAAAAATGTTCTGAATTGGGCAGTTTTGTCATTATTGGTGCATGTGTTTTGTTTCATAGTTTACTGGAAAAATGTTCAAAACAATAGGAAGGTGTATCAAAGAGTACATGTATGTTTCATATGCAAGGGGCCTATGATTTGAAAATAGCCCAGAATTAATATTTATGTGCCACTGGTAAAACGTATTTTCTTTGAATGTGGGTTTCAATGCTGTTTCAATGAATGTGAGTTTCAGGGGCAGAGAAGTTTTAATGCTAAGTTTGTTTAGCAGATGTCTTAGTGTTTGTGCTGTAAAATGCAAAATAAAACTTTCAAATGAAGTCCAAATCATCATAGAAGTAAATCGGTATGCACATTAGTGTTTATGGTAAATGGAGTGAAATAGCCAAGTAATGGATCATTGGAATGGCTGCAGGGTTGGCTCCATTCGACCATGATTTTGTGAGGGGGAAGGGCAGCAAACAAAGACAGCCCCAGCTGAACTATACCTCCCAACTGTCCAGATTTTCAAAGAATGAATAGATTTTTTCTTCTTATTTTTGGTTTGTTCCTCATAAAATTTGTGGTTTTCTGGCAAATCATTTAGGAATTAAGTCACTAAATAATGACACACTAGTTTCAGACTTCATAACCTTCAGAAAAATGCATGCTAAAGTAAGACCTGTTGTTCTATCAACTGTCTCAGTTTATACAAGAGCAATTTTTAGTACTGTTTATATGTTCCCCCAATATATTTGGCCTTGTCCAGATTTATTTCATTAACAGGTTGAGAGGTGCATGCAAATAAATTGCTTTATAGAATTAGGCATTGCCAAACCTCTCAACTGTCCCTGATTTTGGCTCAAAATGTTTCCCTTCCCCCGAATAATCCCTCCGCAAAATACCAATTTTGGAAGAAAACATGGAGTGTTTACAATTAAGAAATAACTGTAATAATCACAGTTATAGATTACTTTTATTACAGAAATGCATGTAGAGTCTTTTATTTTGTCATCGGCTCGAGTTAGCAGTACTAATATTAGTGTCCCTTCTTTGACAGGTTCCCAGCTGTATTGTGTGGCTATTTTATATTTTTACATCACATTTTTGGTCCATTTTTCATAAAATTGTGTTTTCTTTGGCAAATTAGTGACAAATCATTAAAGACTGAAGTTAGAAAATAATGACAGACATTTGGGTTTCAGATTTCATACCATTCAGAAAATTTGTACTAATGCAAGACCTATTCTATTATCTTTCTAAGTTTATAAGAGCAATATTTAAAAATTGTCCTTATTTTTGGACCTTTGTCCAGATTTCTTGCTCTGAGGTTGAGAGGTATGACAAATGTGTCAGGGCCATTACAGTCAGTCAGAGACATTTCAAATTGTGACGTACGTCTTGCACCCCCACTTCCCCATGTAGTGACTCTGAATGTGTCGAAGCAAGGCAAGGAGTAGTTATGCAGTGTAAATGTGCAGAGTATCCCCCCCATCCAAGGTAGACACAAGTACTAGAGTGGCTTTTCATCTGTCCTTGATTTTTGCAGAATGGTCTTGTTTCTGTCATATTTTTTGTACTGTTGATTTATGCATATTACTCAAAGTGCCTGTTGCTCTTTGTTTAAGTAGCAATACTTTAATGACCATCAGGTAAACTTGGCTGAGATCGTAAGATGCAAGTAAGCTTTAATAAGCATACTGTTAAAGAATTGCCAACATTGAAAGCCTTTCTGTTGTTGTCATGTAGAGAATACTTAACTAGATAATGTATAAGCCTTGGGTATTGAAATGCATATGACAGTATTTGTAATAAAGGACAGGATTACATTATTTTAAGAAGCTCATTACACTTGGAGACTTCCAGTCAGCTCTGCAGGCTTCACCCGTAAACTAAGCAGAATGCCAGTCGTGTGGTCCATAACCTGTACAGTAATCCTTTTAAGCAATGTATCTTAAGCTTATTTCTTGTTTGCTTTTCATTTTTTACTTTGATCATGTTTTCCCCATGAAACAAGTAGATAGTTGTCAGGCAGCAGATCTTTTTTTGGATAAGAAACATTTTTACAAGTGGGGGCATCAGAGATTTCTACTTTCAGCATGTTACTTGGTACTTTAATAAAGCTGAATTTAAATTATAATTAGAACTGCAGTGCAAGAAGTGGTTTGAGTTGAGTGCTGCTTGTTTTTCTTATAATTGATTTTGACTGGCATTCCATTAATGTATTTAAAAAGTAATTTATTTTTTCATGCCTCACAACCTTTTTGTTTCCATCTAGATATTAAGTAAGCTGTCATGCAGCCAATGCATTGAAATATTTGTATTCTTCTACACTTCATTTTGTCTTGATTGTACTCTCATAATGACGGTTTGGCATCCCGGGCAGTGTATTTAGTTAGTTTTTGTGGTTTTGAACATAGCTCCTCTCCTTTCTAGTTGGCCACACCCCTTCACATTGACCCCACCCATTCATCTGTCTCCTGCAGCCCCCTTTTGATTTGAAGTCACCAGCCGCCACTGGTACAATTACTAATGAAGTTACAATTAAATGTTTAGAAAGAATAATAGCTAAAAAGTACAGTAAAAATGTAGATAAGAAAGGAAGATAAAAAGAAAGTAAAATGGAGTAGCAATTGAGTAATACATCTAGTAGTACAACATGTCACTTTTTTGAGAATACAGTAATAAGTAAGAGTATGATGGAGAGGTATTTGTGTTTACTAAGTATTTATACAGTATATAAATTTACTTACTATAATCATGCCATCAAGTATTAATATGTCTGTAACCACAGCAGACATACCTCATCTATGTGTATGACTTATGTTCAGGTAGATGTGATTCTTTCGGCTACAAACTAGATTTATAGATGACATTCCATTTTTGAGATATTTGCATAATTATAAATACTATGCATATCTGAATACCTAATGGAAAAATAAATGTAAATATCTGCCATTCAGTGCTGGTTAGACATTAGCTATCAGCGTGAAGTTTTTTAGTCACTGTGTATACTTTCAGATGATACCATGGAGTCTCATGTAAATACCCTGTGGCTGAATTATTAATGTAATTATGAATATATATCATACACTCATAATATTTCCAGAAAAAAAAATCATTGTTTCTGCGCTATTCTTGACCTCTCTGCTGACTGGGCATGGGAAATACTGAATCACAAACTGTCCAAGAGTTCACTGCTAGAGATATGTATAGAAATATAAATAACTATGCTAATATGCATATTTTATTACTGAATAAGTTGGAATATAAGCCTAAAAACGCATTATTATCATCTTAAGAAGCCCCTTTCATCTGTAGAGCCTAATTCCCTGAATTCACTACAACTGAATTATTGCCAAAAGTATGACAGGCATACAGCAACATCCAGCTGTCACGCGACCCTGAATAGGATAATCTGAGTATCACAGAATGAGAGAATAAATGAGCACACTACAATGCTCTGGAGGAAAGAGTGTTATACTATGTTTTTGGTGTAGGGCTTACAGCTGCATACTCCAAACTGCAGGGTCTGGAGTTTGCATCCAAGTAAAGGGTTTTAACAACCTGTAGCTCAGGAGTTAGAGCACTTGTCTTGTAAGCCAGGGGTCTTGAGTTCAAATGCTGTCAAGGTCTCAGGTTGTATTTTATTTGGGCTTAGCTCTTGGGCTATTAACCTCATAGCAACCTATGAACCTATATAGACAGTCAGTTCTACTACCCCTATTATTTTATTCAGAGTCAAATAGCAGCTGGATGCTAATATAATTACAAGCATATGCCATATGTTCATGTTATTACTAGGAAATAACTCAATTTTGCAGTACCAAGTACCACATTGGGGTAAGGAACCATACCTGAGCTCTCCACTGACTTGCCATGTAAAATGCTATTCTGCAATACATTCCCCGTAGGAAATTCCAGTTATTTACCAAAATATGATATTTAAGCAAATATGTATAGTACTGTACTAAACATGTATAAATATCATCAGATTGTTTGCATGCAGACAGCAGATATCAGTGACTACAGTTGCATCTGTGTCAAAGTTTGTCTGACCTATGAAGTCCTGTGAGATTGCTATTTGCAAAGCAGTAGTATTTTGCAGCACCTGGCTGCTCTGATTTACTATTGATTATACTATTTCACTGTCAGTGTACTAGAAACTGTTTCTACTGTTTGGTAGTGACACAGTTAGTTTCCTGTCACTCTAAGGTCACATATGCTTATCAATGGCTGCATACAATACTTTATTTGCACTAGTCATGGATCATAGCAACTTTCTTAAATGTGGGTGTGTGAGATCACATTTCTGACAGAATGATTACAGCCAATGCATTGATGGCAAGGTTGAGTCATCCTCATCTCAGGTATTCTCATCACTGCCTGCAGTGTCATCACTATCCTCCAGGGTAAAGGCAAAGCCAGGCACACTGTATTCTTATTCACTTATAACAATTTAATCATCACTTTCTTTGGAGAAGTCATCATCCTCACAGTAGTTGACTTCAGCATCCATCTTTGCATTACAGGATTCCATTACAGGTAGATGCACAGGTACACAGTATCCTTAGATCAGCAAGGTTGCGTAAGCAGAAGTATTGCATTTGTACTTGTGAATCACCATGCACTGTTTGACATGAGGTTTCAGAAATAAACTTGTCAAATCAATGTCTGTAAAACTATCATTGCAGAAGCCATGTGGAAATGATTTTATATACTCATTTTATATACTCACCCATTAAAACACAGATAGTCTGTGTAATAGTGAAATATTGTTACTAGAAGCATTTTTATATGAGTTGAATGATAATGACAGATGCCTCCCCCAAGACAGCAGGCCACTAGCCTGGATGCAGACACTCCAGAATCGCTAAAAGGCCTGTGGTCAACACATCTACACAAAGCAAGCAGTCAGTTTGTGGGAAACAGTCAAAATAAATGGATTTTTATGTCAATAGCTCTCAAAGTTACTAAAAACTAATATGAGACAAGACATTCAGCATAACCATGCACTCTGGTAGCAGTAAAGATGACCTAACTGTAAAATGGAAGTATACAGACTGCATACCTAATGGAATGACCAGTACATTCCCATGGAAAACTCAGACATGCAGGAAATATAGCCTGGGAGCATTGCTAAAAGGCTTGTTATCAATATATCTACACAAAGCAAGCAATCAATTTGGGGGCAGAAATCAAAATAAATGGACATCTGAATCAATAGTACTCAAAGGTATTGAAAGATATAATGGAACAGAACTTTGTGTGTGTGTGTGTGTGTGTGTGTGTGTGTGTGTGTGTGTGTGTGTGTGTGTGTGTGTGTACATAAAATTAGACTTTTACAGAATTATAAATAATAAATGAAAAGTATCCCTGATATCTAGTGCCCCCCTCAACACACACACACACACACACACACACACACACACACACACACACACACACACACACACACACACACAGGCTGTGCACTATATTCTGATATACTTTAGCTATCTGTGATACAATACTGCCCCATACCTGAAAGTACTTAAAACAGTAAGTGGCACAATGCTGAATTTTGCATGCTAAACTGCAGACATGTGCAATTCATGATAATGTTGATTGCTGGATTTTCATATGGCTCCCTTGCAAGCACAGTGGCATTGCTGACCCACCATATACAATACATGTTGCACATGCACCATGCTGCCAGTTATTTGTACCAGCTCATTTAGTGTGCCTATATCTTATAGCTGTATTAGTGCATACTGGTGTATACTACTGTATCTGTTGGTAACACATTTCTGGAATTTGCTATTTTGCAAATTGCAATGTAAATATACTGCTTGCTGGGTACATTATGTCATCAAAAGTAGAAAATATGCAGCAGGTCAATGTCTTTAATTCACTACTGTAGGTTTATACTGCCATACTATTTCTTCCTTGTTTATGGCATCATAATATTGCTTCCTGGGTGCATTATGTTAGCAGAGGTGGAGAAACCACAATGGTGTGGTGCATGTTACTGATATTGCTTTTCTTCCTGGACTGTACATCAGAGATGCAATTGCACAGGTTATGCAAATATGTGTCTGCCCCCCATAGCCTTACAAACTACCATGGTATACTGTGCATTATAATGTAATAGTATTTACAGTGCTGTATTCCACTAAGTGGTAATGCAATAAAGTACTGTGTGCTGAGACATCAGCTACAGTTTGTGAATTGCCTGTCATTCAGTTCATTGCATTTCTGTGCAGGTGCTATGAGGGAGGTGAATTTTACAGAATATATGTACAGTAGTACTGACTATTTTCCTGCAATATTTAGATGTATGTCAGAGGAGTAATCCATTAGGTGTGGTGCTGGTCTTCATATCTTATGTCAACAAAATGTCTAGAAGATGTATAGGTTCATAGGTTCATAGGTTCATACTAGGCTATCTGCCCGAGGGCATTTACAAGCCTAGCCCATCGTTTTGTGGCTTAGGCCACCCCTTTAGTATGGGGAACTATACCCATTATTTTTCTGTGCCTCTGTCGAGCAGTGACACTGAGGTAATCCCTGGGGTATATCTGCGATCTCCCATCCATTGGTCAAGATTTCTCTTGAACAAGGCCAGCGAGGTGCTCTGCCTCACATGTACCGGGATTTTGTTCCACAGCATAGGGAGTCTTTGGGTGATGAATCTATCCCTCAGCACGTCCTATTAATAGCCGTGTCAAGGTTTAAGTCTCCCCACGTTGTGGCCCTGATGGATCTAGATTT
>NC_056729.1:122279746-122377902 GCF_019279795.1 Protopterus annectens
AATTATATGAAAGAAATCAAGAAAAAATACAAGAACTGCTATGTAAGCAAATATATGTTTTACAAGGAAAAAGGAAGTATCAGGTTAGTTCAGCAGATTACTAAATGAAGATTGTAATGTAATGAGATAAATAAATAAATGTAAAAGGAGAAATAAAAAGAACCCAGGAACATATTATGAATAGTGTAGTACAATATGTACAAGGGATGTTTAAAGAAAAAAAAAAGGTCATTAAAAAGATGGAAAGTAAAAAAAAGTTAACAGAAAAAGAGAATAAAGAGTTGGAAAGTCAGATTTCTTTGAATGAGCTAGATAAAGGATTAGGACTAGTAAACATAGATTTGGATGGAGGACCAGATAGAATATATAAAGAATTATTATTATTTTTATTTATTTAACATTTGTTAACCAGGAAAGTCCATCTTGGAACAAAGCCAAATTTCACTGGAGGCCCGGGGAGAAACACTCCAGATGCATGTCTTTGTAATGTGGGAGGAAACCCACACAAATGCAGGGAGGACATGCAGACTCCACACAAAAGGCACCCCAACTGAGAATTAAACTGGAGAACCTCTTGCTGTAAGGTGACAACGCTACTGCTGCACCACTCCGCCATCCTAATTATGTAGTGGAATACTTAAATTCATATGGAAGAAGGAAAATGAATACCGATAGTATTGAATAATAATGATTATAAGATCCTTAAGAAAATAATACAAAAGAGATTTGAAACTAAAATGGAAATTATTATGGAAGATGGAATATATAGTATAAAGTGCAAGGCTGTCAAGAATTATTAATAATAGAGAAGTTGTGGATGATATTATGAACAGAAAAGAAGAAGCTAAAATCATGATAAGAGACTTTAATAAGGTATTTGACACAACTGGACATGGAAAGTTATGGATAATAATGAAAGAATATAATATATATGAGAAAGTTAGGATATGATGTATGTCAGCATATAGTAATAATAAAGTAAAATACTTGTAAATTGCTGGTTAAGCCAAAAGGTACATATGAAGAGTGGTGTAAGACAGGGATGTTCAATGAGTTGTATACTCTGCATCAGTTCTGAATGTGATAATGTATGAAATAAATTACAAAGTGAAGGAGGTGGGGTATAGAACAACTGAAGGTTTGAGAATTCTAGTTCTGTTAACATATGCAGATGATAATTGCAAGAAAACACAATTTTGATAAAATAAGTAATAATTTGTATAACTGACTGTCTAGACATAATAGGTGTGACTTATAAAAAGACAAAAGTAAAGGTTTAGGTGATGTAGTAAAGATCAGGGGTATATATTTTACAATGAATTAATTTTTTGTGTTAGGTATACAATTTGGGAATGGAGATGTAAGTAGAATTCAATGGGAAAAATTGAAAGAAGAATTAAAACAAACCTCTCTTTTCTGGAGAACTAATAAATTATCATTCATAAAAAGGCTTATTTGAAAAATTCAATACTGATGAGAAAAATAGCATATTTAGCAAGTGTATTTATGTTGCCGTCTGTATTTGAAAAGGAATTATAGCAGTTCATTTCATTTATATAGGGTTCTAAATTAAACCCAGTAAAAAGAAAAGTTTTGTATGTGATTAAAGACAAAAGAGGTTTAGGGTTAATTAACCCAATGGTATATGCTGCTCCACTGAATTTGTACAAAGTATTAAAGTGGATAAATGAAAAAATGAGATATTAGTAGTAAAATTGTATAAATGTAAGTATGATAAATTTTGGTGTATGGTAAAAGCAGTAAAAGAGAAAAAAGAGTGCATAAATGAGGAAATAAAATATTACCAAAAAATATATATTTTTGTGGAAAATAAAAATCGATGATATAGAAAAGGATAGAAATGTATGGTATAAAAACATAATAATAACACATTATTCTGTAAAACCATAGGAATGCTAAAAGATGAAAAAATAAAGTTATAAAAATAAGAAGAAAATGGTGTATCAGAAATTAAAATGTCCTGATTTTTTGTGAAGACTGGTAATCGATAAATTACCATTAAAAGGAAATATGCCATATAAGAAGAAAAGTGATAGAATATGTTTAGATTGTCAAGAAGAAGAAACTTAGGAACACGTGTTTAAAATGTAAAAGATAAAAAAAGTTATGGGCAAAACTATCTAAAGAAGATTTTTTGAAGATGTAAAAGAAGTGGATACAATAGACATAGATATGTTTAAATGTGGATATTATAAGAATAGAAGTAAAGAATATCTTCACCAATTTAACTCAAAATAACAACCAAGAATACCACAACAATAATTTAATCAAGTTAGTGCTTTCGTCTTAGTTCTATGACTAAAACTTCTTCAGACAAAAACCTCACAAACACAGTTGGATTAAATACAGTAAATAAGTCACATGCTTCACTCAATTACACAAAACTCCACTTCAATTAAAGTTATAGACTCATATACAAGTATAAAAAACAAATATATAAAAAAAATAGAAAATCATTAAAAATGTATATATGTACAAATTAATATACATCTAATCTAATAAATTGTTGTTATTTCATTACTTTCAAATAAGACTCTAATGTAGCAGGCTTCTTAATTTCAAAATGCAAGCTATAGAGCTTGCATTATTTAAACCTGGCTAATTACATACATTCAGTCAGAGTTTTAATGATTTTGGTCCCCCCTCTGATATCATGTTCAACTTGGTCACTAATCCAAAAAGTAAAACTATGTCCAGGAAACATACAGTAAAGAAACCATTAGTTCTTTTTAGATGCACTTCATTTATCAATTTGTTAATTAAATACATTGGGTACCCTCGTTTCAGAAACATATCTTAAAACTTGTGCTCATATACTCTTTCCTTGAATTTGTGATCGTTTTTTCCTATGTAAAAACTGGTGCACAATTTACAAGTGGCCAGGTAATCCACACTTTTTGAACTGCAATTAATGCTCCTGTTACATACAGATTTCTTTCCTTGAATTGTAAATGATACTCCTACTTCCATGTACCTGCAGTAAGGGCATGTAACAGCAGATTTAAATGCAGTTCAAAAAGTGTGGTTTACCTGGCCTCTTGTAAATTGCGCACCATTTTTTTACATAGGAAAAAATGATCACAAATTCAAGGAAAGAGTATATGAGCACATTTACTGTATTAGAAAACAAAAAAATTAGAATTCCCTAGCAAAACATCCAAATACTTCCTGTACATATTTTCACTTTTCTGATTATTGACCAAGTTGATCCTGATATCAGAGGGGGACCAACATCATTAAAACTCGAGTTACAGGAACTTTTATGGCACATGCTTATAATAAGCTAGGTTTAAATGATGTAAGCTCTTTAGCTTGCATTTTGAAATTAAGAAGCCTGCTATGTTACAGTCTTATTTATTTGAATGTAGTGAAATAACAACAATTTATTAGATTAGATGTATATTCATCTGTACATGCCTCCGAATTTACTGCCATTGCCACTGAATACAATGACATGTTTATCTATCTGAAGAGATTTTAAGACAGGCTCATTACTGTTAAAAAGCACAAATTATTATGAGATATAAACGACTTTAAGAACAAAAATATCTTCTTTTGGCCTAAAGATGACAGCCCAATGAATGAGTGAGTAACAGAATCAATGAGCCAATCAGCGAATGAGGTAGGAGGGTCTACACACACTACGCTTCAGCCGGGAAAGTGTGGGAATGCTGTATCTGAATTAGACATATTCACTACTGAAGGACAGCTTTCAGTGAGTCGTAATGTTCCACCTAATAATAATACTAATTCTGTTAGCGTTCATAGTGAAGACGCTGACATAATCACTATATTGTCAACTCCAAAGGGTAGTGAAAATGAAAATAAATTGAGTGATTTTTTACAGAAGCGGTTCAGCTTGCAGAAACCTGTAGCAGTGAAAGAAGGGGTCAGAGGTTGCAGCAGCAGTTGAAAACGGACGAGAAATTATCAAGAAGAAATGGACCAGAGAGGCTACAAGACCAGCAAGATAGCACAAGATTTGAGAAACAAAAAGATGAAAACCTGAACACAAGAGTGACTAATGTGCTTAATCTATTGAACTGTATATTGAATGCAGCACAACTGAAACTTTTGAGTAAAGGTCTGACATTTGTGCCTTCAGTAGCAGGTGATTTGAATGATATGCTGATCACTGAATTAAGGTACTTTGTGAGAAATTTTGATTTAAAATTGTTATATAAACATTCTCAATTTAATAATGTTTTAAAACACGCTAGCACATTTATACTTGATAGCATACCCAACGGAAAAGCTTTTGTGAGTATGTGTGAACAAGAACTCTATGAGCTCTATTTTGCTAATCAAAAGGGAAGTAAGTTTTTTAACTTTAGTAGTGAAGAAAGAGATGCACTAACTTCATTATGTTTGAACAAAGATATAATTATTAAATCTGCAGATAAAGGAGAAAAAATAGTTATTATGGATATAGTGCAATATGATGAATGGATGTATGAATTCCTATCTGATACTTCAACTTTTGTGAAAATTGATTGGAAGTTTATATCTGACATTATTATGAAGGTTAAAACTTCCTTATATAAAATATTGATGGATGGTTCAAATACACCAGAGACATATAATTATTTATATATGGCCAACCCGGTTATACCTTTTATTTATGGACTACCCAAAATCCATAAGAGTTTAGTCAGGCCATCTATGTGACCCCTTGTGTCAGGAAAGAAATGGGCTGCAGTACCTATTTCTAAATATGTGGATAGACAATTAGCTCCTGCTCTAAATTACTTTTATAGTTATACTAAAGATGCTTGTGATTTTTTACAAATGTTAAATGCCTCGTCTTTAATAAATACATGTCCTGACATTCTTTTTGTAACTATGGACATTTGGTCACTTTTTACCATTATTCCCAATGAGTATGGAATTGAATCAGTATGGGAATATTTAACAATACATAAGATATATGATACAGTGAAAGTGAACCTATTATGTTCTATGCTGGATTGTGTCTTGAATAATAACATATTTATGTTTAATGATGATTGTTACCATCAGTGTTTGCGGGTGGCTATGTGTACGCCAGTAGCTAACACCTATGCTAATGTGGTTCTAGCTAGGTTGGAAAAAAATGCATTTAAGATGTGCTATAAAAATGAACATCTAGTTTTCTTTAAAAATTTGGGGGGCGATATCTTCCTGTTATAGAATGGCACAAAGGAAGAATGTATTGCATTTGTAGAATTTTTGCATACGACCACAAACCTTTTAAGATATGAAGTGAACTCATCTTTTGATGAGATTTATTTTCTGGATATAGTTATCTCTAGAGAAGATGTATGCTTCAACTCTACAATTCATAGGAAAGATGTACAAGTTAGTAAGTACATACACCCACAAAGCTTGCATCCTAGGCATATTTTTAAAGGTGTGATAAATGGACAGCTTATGCGAGCTAGCAGACTTAGTACGAAATATGTAACTTTTGAGATGGAGATGAATAAGATGGCAGACTCTTTTATGGAGAGGGGTTATAATAAAGCTAAAGTACAACAAATGAAGGGAATATAGCAGAAACAAATATAAAATCCCTTGAGAACAAGGAGCAAAAAATCCAGGCTGAGAATGTATTCCAAAATAACAGCAAGAAATCCACGAATAAATGTTCAGGTACCAGTTTATTAACAGAGGACACAGCGCACAGTTGCTTCTTCAGGTGTAACTCCTGCCATAAAAGCACACACCTTATATACTCCTCCTAATTAGTCTAAATGATCAATTAACATACTAAAACATTTAAAAAGATAGTACACATAAAAATAATACCTAGATGAAATGCATTTGTATTACAAGATACACATACTAGAACATTTTAAAAGATGGTACACATAAAAACATAAATAAATATTATCTAATAGAAATGCATTTATAATAGTGGACAGTGAAATTATACATATAAATATATTCATATAATAATTATGCTTATTCATTTAAAATATATTTATTAAAAATATATATATTTATTTATTTAATTATTTAAAAATATATGTATATATATATATATACATATATATATATATATATATATATATATATATATATATATATATATATATATATATCTATATAAATATTTAACAAGACATAAATATATATTAATGAATGTATTTAAATTTAAAATTTTTGAACATGTTAGAAATGTTAAAAATGAATCAAGATTCATCTATTCAATGGTCTATCACGAAGCACAGGCTTTATAGGAATGCACTCATTAAGACCATGTCCAAAACTAGATCTGAGCCTCACAATCCATATAGGCAAAACTGATAGAACCCTTAGAGAAAGAATCAGGGAGCATTTGTATCATGTTAGGAAGAAGTCAAAGACTAATGCTCTAGCTAAACATATTAGTGCCATGGGAGATGACCATGTATTTAAGTTTAGAGTTTTATCCCTTATATATGAGAATGGCAGGGGTGGTGATGTAAGAGCCATAACTGAGGATACGGAAGCAAAATGGATTGTGAGGCTCAGATCTAGTTTTGGACATGGTCTTAATGAGTGCATTCCTATTAAGCCTGTGCTTCGTGATAGACCATTGAATAGATGAATCTTGATTCATTTTTAACATTTCTAACATGTTCAAAAATTTTAAATTTAAATACATTCATTAATATATATTTATGTCTTGTTATTTATATATATATATATATATATATATATATATATATATATATATATACATATATTTTTAAATAATTAAATAAATAAATATATATATTTTTAATAAATATATTTCAAATGAATAAACATAATTTTTATATGAATATATTTATATGTATAATTTCACTGTCCACTATTATAAATGAATTTCTATTAGATAATATTTATTTATGTTTTTATGTGTACCATCTTTTAAAATGTTCTAGTATGTGTATCTTGTAATACAAATGCATTTCATCTAGGTATTATTTGTATGTGTACTATCTTTTTAAATGTTTTAGTATGTTAATTGATCATTTAGACTAATTAGGAACAGTATATAAGGTGTGTGCTTTTATGGCAGGAGTTACACCTGAAGAAGCAACTGTGAAAGCCTGTTAATAAACTGGTACCTGAACATTTATTCGTGGATTTCTTGCTGTTATTTTGGAATACATTTTCAGCCTGGATTGTTTGCTCCTTGTTCGCAAGGGATTTTATATTTGTTTCTGCTATATTGCTGCTTTTTGGGTTCTATTTTTGCTAAATGAAGGGAATAGTCACTGGGTTAAGGAATGACACAGCTACACCATACTTGAGTGGCAAGGCCAATAATGTAGTTGAGATAGCTGAACCAAATAGAACTATAAATAAATTGAATTATATGATGAAATATAACCGACACACAGGGCTTGTTAAGAAAATAATTAAAAAGAACTGGACTATACTTATGTCCAGTCAAGAAGTGGTTGATCTAGTAGGTGAGACACCACATTTTGTTTTTAAAAGAGAAAAGATTTTAAAGCAACATTTATGCTATAAGGACATAAGGAGAGATAATGTATTACAAAAATCCATTAATAAATTCAGCACTAAACCCTGTTATAATTGTACACATTGTGCAGATATTAATATGGATTTATGTTTTATGCACCCAATTAGTCAAAAGCTGTTTGAATTTAGAGCTGCTGGAACATGCAACACTGAAAATGTGATTTATTTTACTAACTGTGTATGCTGCCAATGTTTTTATATTGGTAAAACAAATAAAAAACTAAAAGAGAGAATAATTTTTATTTATTTATTTTATTTTATTTTACATTTGTTGACCGGGCTAGTCCAGCTGGATATATGTCCATTTTCAGAGGAGGCCCGGGGAGAAAAGCTCCAAAGGTTATAACAAGTAAAGGGAATACAGAAAAAATATACAGAAAATACACATATCAAAACAAAACAAATAATTGCAATACGCAATTTATAATATCATAACATAGTCTAAAATAATACATAGTCATAAATTTTTTTTTTTTTCTCATAGTATATATGAGACAAGTAGTATCTACAAGGATATTATGTCCATGGGGATCAGTCAGGATGTATTATAGAGAGAGGGAAATATTGAGGTAGAGGAAAGGAGGAAGAAAGGTTAATCAGGATTGGTACAGGAGCAAAGCCAGTGTTTATTAAGATGGATTCTCAGTTGTTTTTTAAAGAGTGGAAGAGTGGACAAAGATGAGATATTAAGTGGAAGTTTGTTCCACATTTTGCCAACTGAGTTGGAAAAAAGACAGTCTCCTGCAGCATTATTGGGTTTGGTACTATTAACTAGTAGTTTATTTGAAGAACGTAGTTGTTTCAGATTGTTGTAGGGAGTAAGGAGGTTAGAGAGTATTGGTGTTTTGGATGGTTGATATAGAATGTTGTGAGCTATTGAGAGCTGTTGATAAGTAAGCTTGTTAGGAAGTTCAAGCCAGTTTAATTGTTTTAAGTTCAGACAGTGGTGAGTTCTAAACTGGGATCCTGTGGCAAATCGAGCAATATTATGGTAAGATGAAGCAAGTTTCTTAAGGTTACATTTAGAGAGATTTGTGTAAATAGGGGAAGCATATAGAAGGGTAGAGAGGAGGTGAGATTGGGCTAAGGTGGTCCGGGCTTCAGGTGTAAGGAAGGATTTGATTCTATAAAGGGATCCAATCTTTTTGTTAACTCCTTTTATTGTGTTATTGATGTGACAGTCAAAATTAAGATTATTGTCAATAGTAATACCTAGTAGTTTTGTAGAAGAATCAGGAGTAATATGAGTGTTATCAGTGGAAGTAATAGAGAAGTTTAGGGAAGTAGTTTTGCGGGTAGGTGCAAACAGTAGTAATTTGGTTTTTTTGGGGTTAAGGAGTAGACAACGGTCAGAGAACCACTTTTCAACAGTGGTAAAGGTTTCTTGGGTGAGAGGTTGAAGTTCTGTTTGTGAAGAAGCAGTACAGATTATAGTGGAATCGTCTGCATATTGTATGCAAGTGGTGTTAGGTATAGCTGACTGGAGGTCATTAATAAAGATAGAAAATAGAAGTGGGCCTAAGATAGATCCTTGAGGTACTCCTATAGAAATAGGAAGGAGGGTAGATAGTGAACTTTTCCAGAGTACTGCTTGCTGACGATTTTCAAGATAAGAAGTAAACCAAGTTAAGGAGGAGGGATCTAGTGCCTGAGATTTTAGTATGTACAGAAGAAGTTTATGATTAACCATATCAAAGGCTTTGATAGGTCAATGAAGAGAGAAGATGAGAGTTTATTGATGTTGTGGTTATAGTTGATGGAGTTGGTAAAGGAGAGTAATGCAGTAGTGGTGCTGTGGGAAGGTCTGAATCCATGTTGACTATTGGCAAGTAGGTTATTATGGAGAAGGTGGTTTAGTAGTTGTTTATGGATACATTTTTCCATGATTTTAGCTATAGGTGATAATAGTGCTATGGGACGAAAGTTAGAGAAGTCATTAGATTTGCCCCCTTTGTGAAGGGGAATGATATGGGATATTTTCCAGATAGAAGGGACAATACCCTCCTTTATAGATCTATTTATTAGGATGGAAATGGGATAGGCAGTGGCTTTAGCTCCTATTTGCAGGTACTCTGCAGGAAGCTTGTCTGCAGATGGTGTGGTAGGTTTAAGTTTTTGGAGTAGAGATTGGATATAGGAGGTAGATACAGGTTGTAGGTGAAGGGGAGGAAGAGTAGTTTTTGAACTAGGTGAGAGTAGTTTAGTAGTGTCAGGAGAAAGGTGGTTTGCAAGAGTTTGGATGGCATTGGTGAAGAAAGAGTTGAAGTCATTGGCTATTTGTGTAGGGTTATCTGGGTCAGAATCCTGAGGGTTTGGTGTGATTGCTTGGCCAGGGGATAGAAGATTATTAATACTAGTCCAGAATTTTTTGGGTTCTTTTATGGTGTTTTTCTGTAGTTGAAAGTAATAGTTCTTTTTATCTGTTAGAATAGCTTTTTTGGTGCTGTTTCTCAGTTCTTTAAAGTTTTGGTGGTCAGTTTGGTTTTTGGTTGCCCGCCATTTATCCCAGGATTTATTTCTGAGAATAATTTTTTGCTTCGTATTCTTGGTTAGCCAGGGTGCTGTTTTTGTTTTGGTTCTAATGGTACGGCTTGGGGCATGGTGATCTAGGATCGATAGGAATGTAAAGTTGAAGTATTCAACTGCTTCATTAAGTGGGAGATGTTTCAGTGGGGCCCAATTACAATGTATTAGTTCGGCTAGAAATTGTGCAGAGTTAAAATGTTTTTTTGTACGTAGCGTTTTATATGTGGTAGGTAAGGTTAGGTTAGTTTTGTATCTAATGATGTAGGTTAGAGAGTGGTCACTAAGGTCATCTGGAAGGATGCCTGTGTTGTAGGTTTGCAAGGGAGTATTAGTAAGAATTCAGTCCAATGTGGTTTCAGTATTATTGGTTTTATTAGTTCTAGTAGGACCATTGATGAGTTGTTTGAAGCCAAATAGGTTGATATGGGAAGTGGGGTTATTACTGTTACAGGAGTGCCAATCTATGTTAAAGTCTCCTAAGACTAGTGTCTCTTGAGGGAGTTTGGTTGATAGTAGGTAAAGGATGTGTTGAAGGGTGTTGATATTATTTCCAGGAGGGAGATAAGCACAGATGATATTTATTGATTTAGTAGTATTGATTTGAAGTTTAGAACTGATAACTTCAGCATTATTGTCATTGGTAATAGTCAGATTTAAGGTACTAATTTGGAGTTTTGTTTTATTTATTTTATTTATTTTTATTTTACATTTGTTGACCGGGCTAGTCTGGCTGGATACATGTCCATTTTCAGCAGAGGCCCGAGGAGAAAAGCTCCACTAAACTACCAAGAACATTACATAAAAAAATCATTACTGTTAAGGAATAGCATCAAATTGAAAGTCATAAGAACACACAGAGCGAAAGATAATAACACAGAGAAACAAACTTACAATATGCAGTTCATTACATGTCAACTATTTTGCTTAACATATACTTAGTTAGATTAGATGAGTAAAAGGTGGAGAAATGAGACAGGTAGTGCATAAGAAGAGTAAGGGGAAAATAGAGAAGAGAAAAGGTTAGTCTGGTGTACTGCAGGAACAAAGCCAATGATTTAGATAGTAAAGTTTAATTTTCTGCTTGAATTGTGGCAGGGATTGAGTCAAAGTTATGTCACTAGGTAAGAGATTCCAAGTTTTACCTATAGTGTTAGTGAAAAGGAAGCACCTGCTGCATTGTTTACCTTTATTGATTTTGTCATGAGTTTACTAGAGGAGCGAAGTGAGTTTAGATTGCTGTAAGGGGTTAGAAGTTGAGAGAGTATTGGGGTGTTGTCAGGTAGGTGCAATATGTTGTGGGCTATAGTGAGTTGAGGAATTATTAGGTAGTTTTGAAATTCGAGCCAGCCGAGTTGTTTTAGGTTAATACAATGGTGAGTCCTAAATGGGTTACTAGTGGCGAAACGAGCTATGTTGTTATAGCAAGTTACAAGTTTGTTTAGATTGATTTTCTTAAGGTTTGTGTAAATTGGGGAAGCGTAAAGGAGAGTAGATAGGAGATGAGATTGTGCAATTTTGATTCTGGTTGCTGGGGTTAGGAAAGGTTTGATGCGATAAAGGGATCCAATTTTTCTGTTTACAATCTTGATGGTGTTGTTAATGTGCTGATCGAAGGAAAGATTGTTGTCAATGGTTATTCCTAATAGTTTAGTAGTTGGGTCAGGTGAGATGATAGTGCCATTATTTGAAGAGATGGTAAAGTTTAATGGGGGAGATCGAGAGGTGGGTGAAAAGAGGAGGAGTTTAGTTTTTTTGGCATTTAGTAGGAGAAACCGTCTAGAAAACCAAGTTTCTACTGTGTTAAAGGTGTTTTGGGTCACTGAGCTCAGTTCAGTAGAGGAGGGTGCTGAGCAGATAAGGGTAGAATCATCTCGGTATTGTATGCAGGTAGCTTGTGGGATAGCAGCCTGAAGATCGTTAATAAAGAGGGAGAACAGAAGTGGACCCAGAATGGAGCCCTGGGGAACTCCGATGGAAATAGGCAGGAGTGATGAGATATGGTTTTCCCATATTACTGCTTGTTGTCTGTTGTTAAGATAAGATTTAAACCAGTCAGTGGCTAGTTTATCAGAAGATAGAGATTCAAGAATGTTGATTAAGAGAGAGTGGTTGACCATGTCGAAAGCTTTAGAGATCAATGAAAAGTGCAGAAGAGAGTGTATTGTTGTTTCGATTTTTATTGATAGTATCTACAAAGGATAGAAGGGCAGTGGTGGTACTGTGGTGGGGTCTGAAACCATGCTGGCAGTTTGCTATTATGTTGTGATGAGAGATAGTGTACGAGTTGCTGATGTATACATTTTTCCATAATTTTTGCTAGGGGTGAGAGAAGGGCAATAGGTCTATAGTTTGAAAGGTCAAGGGAGTTACCACCTTTGTGCAGTGGGATAATGTAGGAGACTTTCCAGATATCAGGGATGGTTCCTTCTAGGATAGTTCTGTTGATAAGTAAGGATATAGGATAAGCAGTTTCTTTGGCAACTTTCTGAAGGAAAAGAGAAGGGAGTTTATCAGCAGAAGGGGTGCAGGGTTTCAGTTTATGAATGAGTTTGTAGATAAAAGATGTAGATATAGGTTTTAGAGAGAAGTTGAAAAGGGAGCTAGTTTTGTTAGTAGGTATATGAGAGTTGTTAGGGTTCATTTGTTTGGCAAGGGATTGAATAGTTTCAGAGAAAAAAGAGTTGAAGGCATTAGCAGTCTGGAGAGGGGTGTCTGGGTCTGAATTTTGAGGGGAAGGAGTTTTAGCAGTTCCTGGGGAAAGAAGTCTGTTTACTGATGACCAGAACTGTTTAGAGTTGTTAATATGAGTTTCCTGAAGATTACAGTAGAAGTTTTTCTTGTCAGAGAGTATTGATTTTTTTGCTAGATTTCTAAGATGGCAGAAATTAATAAAATCAGGGTTTAGTCTATAGCATCTCCATTTTGTCCATGCTGCGTTTCTAGCATGCATAAGTTTTTTAGTTTTGGTTGTCAGCCATGGGGCAGATTTGGTCTTTACTCTAATAGAGCGTTCTGGAGCATGTTTATCAAGTATTGATAGGAATGTAGTATTAAAGAATAGTACTGCTTCCTCCAGGGAAGTGATTTTAAGCAATTCCAATTACATGCTCTCAGTTCAGTTTTAAAAGGTCTATATTAAAGTGCTTGACAGATCGAATTAGTCTTGTATTTGGGAGGTTAACATATTCTAATTTTTGTCTAGTGATGTAGGTTAGGCAGTGGTCGCTGATGTCGTCAGGCATAGTCCCTACTTTATATTGTTTGTTAGCTTTATTTGTGAGTATCCAGTCCAGTATACTCTCTCTCTTACTGGGCTTATTGACTCTTGTAGTTGAGGTAATAGTTTGTGAGAAACCATGTAGGTTAATATGAGAGGAGGGATTGTCAGCATTAATAGTGTTCCAGTCTATGTTAACGTCACGAGAATTATGGTTTCTTGGGGTAGGTGATAGAAACCCAAGTTAGAAATTCTTCTAATATTGGAATGTTGTTACCTGGGGGAAGATACAAGGAAATAATGTAAATGGATTTTTTGTTATTAAGTTGGAGTTTAACAATGATGGCTTCTATTTTGCTGTTTTGGTATGGGTATGCTGGTTGAGTGGAGATGTTCAGTTGATTTTTGAATAGTATTGCCACTCCACCACCCTTACGTTTTAAGCGGTCCTGTCTTAGTATGTTATAACCTTGGGGTATAATCTCTGAGTCTTTTGTGCCTGGGTTTAGCCAGGTTTCAGAGAGGCAGAGAATGTCAAATGAGTGGATATCTAAGATATACAGAATTGCTACCCCTCCTCCCTTTTTGGCAGTACGGTCGAGTCTAATGATGTTATAACCAGGTGGGGTGATTTCACTGTCATTAATTGAAGGTTTTAGCCAAGTTTCAGTAAAACATAAAATATCAAATTGATAGACTTCTAGAAGGGCATGAAGTTGACTAGTTTTGTTACAGATACTTCGTATATTGAGATGGGAAATAGACAGAGAATGAGTGGGTTTAGAGAATGAGAGAGATGTAGTTTTGTTTTGTATTTTGTGTGTAATGGTTTCATTATGATGTGGGCCTGGATTAGGATGAATATCTACATCCTGTAGAAGGTGGAGGAGTACGAGATATTTTTGTTGTGGAAGTTTATAGGAGTAGTCAAATATTTTCCTGGTTCTAGGTTTCTTGAATTTGAAGTGTGCTAATCTATGGTATTTGGCTAATAGGTAGTTGGCATGTATGATTGGGTTTAAGAAGGTAGGCGATAAATGTGTTGTAGAGGTAGAGGTGTATTCTGAAGGAATTGAAAGAGAAGAATTAAGTGGTTGTTCATAAGAGGTTAAGAGGTAAGTAGATATAAGAGAGGATATAAGTAGCAGACAGATAAGTGTTTTAAGTTGTGGATGCATGTATGATATAGGCATATTATGTTATGTGGAGGTTAGTACCTAGGTGAGATGTAGTTTAAAGGTGTGGTGTGGGGTGGATGTAAGAGTAGAAAGATAGGGGATAAGGTGTGTTTGTAAAGTAGTGGGAGAGGTGTTAAGATAGGGGAGGAGCTAGGTTAAATTAGTGGGTGTGGTGTTGAGAAAGCAGGGTGGGTTAGTTAGGGATGTTAGAAATCTGATTGGAGTGAACCGAATAGGGTGTGGCTATTATTAGTATAAATGTAGGATCTCTGGTGGCGGGTGGGAATTGGGGGCAGGGTAGGGGAGCGGAGTGAGGCTAAACGGAGCGGGTAGAGACAAGACAGTGAAGTACAAAGGGAGACAATCAGTGGAATGAGAGAATGTAGCAGGTAAGGTAGAAAGTGAGGAAGAAGTAGAGGTAAGTAAACAGGCTGGTATGATTAAGATATACCGAACAGATAGGTAGAGTATAGAAATAGAGTTAAAGGTAAAGGGAGGGAGATGTATAAGAAAGCCTATAAAGAGAAGGAACAGAGAAAGTAACAGGGTGGGGAGGTCTATCATAGAAATTAGTTTAGTGAGGTGGGATACAGATTGGAAATGGTAAAGCGCCACCTAGTGGACAAGAAGTGATTGTGACTAAAAGTTCGCATACAAGGGTATCAGGCTATGACAGAGGGAGTAAGGTTACTTTTAAAAATAGAGAGTCTTGGCTATTTACAAGCGTTTGGTAAAGGGATGAAAAAAGAAAGCTGGGGAGGTAGTAGGCTGCTGGCTATCCTAAATAGGGAACTTGCCTAGCATAACAGGGATGTCTTAAATCTGAAATCCGTGTAACAATGGTCTATTATCCAGAACAGCACATACTTTCACTGTGTTAAAAACACGTGCCTCTCAGGGAGCAGGAGGGTAGTATCATTTGTTTCAGGTTGCTGTTCTTTTAATTCCTGGAAGGTGTGTTTGAGGTAATAGTTACTTGGATTTACTTGTGCTGCAAGCTGGATATAATGAAAAGAGAAAATAAGTAAGTAAGATTATTCAGAGAATAGAGAGAACAATGGAAAGCAGGTTACAGAATACAGTGCTATAACATTTATACTAAACAATTACAATACTGAACTTCCTTTAGGTCATAGTTACCTAACACATTTAACTTGCTTGTAAGCACCAACAATAGCATTTAGAAACATAAGGATGGCTGTAAGTCTGGTAGCTCTACTAGTCAACACCAGTTCAGCTTTAAAATCAAAACCCTACAAGTACAATATTTATTTCAGATGGATAAAGCTATATTGGCTTATCTTAGGAAGCAGACCCTAACTTGCAGATAACAGTTGTGAAATATCTAAATGCACTGCGACTGCAAATACAATAAACAGAAAAGAAATACGAGATCAGGAAGCAGCCGACATGCTTATTACTAACGTCATGATCAGGTACTAAAGTTAAAAACACTATGGAAGTAGTCATTAGTATCAATGTTATGCTACCTTAGAAGTTAACATATTTCAGAATCAGGGTTTTGCCTAAGGCCAATGCAATGCTTAAGTGCGCAAGTAACGCTTTTAGTAAATATAGTCGCTTAAGGGGCAAAATGAGAGAAAACGGATTATATTCCTTGTAAGCCACAAACACATATGAGCCTCGTTAACACAACTCCACTTCTATAGGCAGAAACAGCACTCTGTATTTAGAGTCGCTTGAAGGGTAGGTAATTATAACAAAGTATACATGACCAAGTGGTTGTCTACAGCCTAAGCCACAGTCACAATGTTCTGCACGTACAGGGTGTTATCGCACTCAGACAGTAGCGTTGATTCAGGGGTGAGAGATGGAAGAGAGAATATATTTAAGGGATAAAAACAACTACTACCCTAGTCTGATGTGCGTAGCTCTGTAATTGCCGGCAATATTAGTGCCCCGCAATGGAGATCACTTCCGCAGCAGTTAAAAGAATCAGCGCTCATTCATTGGAGTCGCTTGAGGGACAAATGAGTAAAAAGGATAATACTTTAGTTAGCCATCTACAACATATGCCGGGCAAAATAAACTGGTCATATAGGCAGATGTCGCGCTCAGTAATTAGAGTCACTACAGGGGCAAATGACCTAGAAACCTTACCACACGCACATTAGTTGAAAGTGAAAGTAAGGGAAGCCATCCACAACAACTGCCGTAGGGACATTACAAACTATGTTAAAGTTAGGAAGGCTAAATGGTTAGCAGGATTAGATATTAAATAGTTAAAGTGCACTAGATACATGCATAAGTCAGTAAACAGTAGTCAACTGTTTTAATCAATTACCCTAACAAGAGTGTAGAGTAAGCGCATTGATCAAACAACAATATTATACTCTGCCAGTAATTGCAGACCGTAATAATACGCACACATTGTTCGGATATTCGTAGAAATGTCCTTACGAATGCTTTGGCTAAGCATGTAGCAACAGTAGGTGTTGAACATAAATTCCAACTTAGAATTTTGCAAGTATTGTTTAAAAATAAAAATGAGGTGATTGAATAAACAAAACAGAGCTGGCTGAATATAAATGGATTATTTTTTTTAGAGCTGATCATATGCCAGGGTTGAATGTTAACAATAGTATAAAACCTATTTTAAAACATAAACATGATAAAATATAAGCCTCAATGAGGCTCAGTTTTAAGTAAATTTTTATAAGATGTGGGGCACTTTAAAGTTGTAATTGCTGTTATTACTAAGTTTGTATTTTTATTGGTTGTGCTGTTGTATATATGCTTATGCTATGGTAGGACAATTTTATCAAACACTGAAGAAGTGTTTTTTACTCGAAAGCATTGTTTTGCTGATTTATGCTGTTTATTTCCTGAGTTATATTAAATTGTTTATCGAATGGTGGGTTTGGACTGTTTTTCTTGGAAGTTCAACTGTTATTCATTCCAATCCTTTGATTTGTTGAAGACCTGTTGCTTTGTACTGTTGTTTGTAGTGAGCAGTTGAAAAATCAAAATATTACTGATTCTTATGTTTCTAATATGCCTGCACACAATAACAATCCCTCAAATTTGCATATGGGGAAGAAGCAAGGAAATTATATGAACAGCATCACGAAGAATCACAAAAGGAAGTGGCAAGGGTGTCATCAGACGGCGAGGTGACACATGAGATTGCTTGTAACATTGAAGCACCATTAGAAACTGAAGGTGAGCCTGCTGACACATATGTTATTATTACGTACAAACAAGGGGACTTTAATATTTTTAACTATTCTAATTTTGAAGTCAACACTACTTTGGCAGATTTATTGGCTAGAGGACTGTCATTTGTACCCTTCCAGAATGCAGATGTAGCAAAGGCAAATTTAACTTGAACATTATGTTTAAAAATCAAGAATATATGCTGCAAAGTATTAACTGTATTTAATCCACCTTTGATTCCTGTTTTAACTGTGTTTGAATGTATTTGTGAATTAAATATATGTGACTACAGAACAAACTAATCCCCCACCTAAACACACTGTTCAACCTCAGCCTCTCCACATGCTACGTGCCCATAGAATGGCACACAGCAATGGTTATTCAGCTCCACAAAGGAGGGGTCAAAACTGACCCTGGTAACTATCACCCCATAGACTGACTAACCTGGTCTGCAAGACTATGGAGAGCATCATCATGGAACTCATTAACAAAGACATTGGGAACCTCCAAACACTTGACCCAACCCAGTTCAGCTTTGTTAAGGGCAGATCATGTTTACTAAACCTGGTTGACTTCTTCGAGACAGTCACTAAGGCCATAGATGAGGAGAAGCTGGTTCACACAGCCTAACGTGACCTAGCCATGGCTTTTGGCATCATTCCCCATTTGGGAATTATATAAAAACTCACCAGCCTGAACATAAACCCCTACGTCACGAGATGGGTTGCCAACTGGCTTACAGACAGAACTCACATGGTAAGAATAGTGGGCTCCAGGTCCAACTTTAAACCAATCACAATTGGTGTCCCACAAGGCTCGGTCCTGGGACACCTAATGTTTGGCATATAGTTCTCAGAAGTACAGGCAAACACAGGAGGACTATGGCTAACCAAGTTCACCGATGACTGCAAACTGGGAGCCATAATTGACTCTCTGGCTCACTTGGACATTCTCCAAAAGAGCCTTACTGAGACGGACACCTGGTGTCAAAATCATGGTCTCAGGCTAAATGCCAAAAAAATGCATAGTCATCTCATTTGGAAAAAACAAAACACCCATTGATTGCCACATAGGTGGCAGCCCCCTTAATGCAGAAGAGGTAATAAGAGATCTGGGGACCCAGGTAGATATTAATCACTCCTTTGACAATCATATTGCCAAAGTAGTTAGGAAATCCTTCTATGCAGCCCATCTAATTACTAAAGGGTTTGCATCTATAAATAAAGAGGTTATAGTGCCCCTCTACTTGTCACTCATCAGACCCATCATAGAGTACAATGTCCCATTTGGGATGTACCTCACAAGACACTTCCAACAGCTGGAAAGACCACAAAAGTACCTCACCAAGAGGATTACTGGCCTCAAACATATGTCCTATGCAGCCCGACTGATAAAACTCCGGCTGTACTCTGTGGCATATCGCTTGCTCAGAGGTGATCTCTGCCTGACTTACAAAGCCATGTCCAACTCAGAATTGATGGACATGCTCCACCTAAAAAAATCCAAGTCACTGCGATCCACTCACTCTAGTGAGCTAATCCTCACCACAATAATAAATAGAACATGCTGGAGGGATAGATTCCTGTCACAGAGACTCCCCATGCTTTGGAACAAAATTCCTAACTACATTAGGCAGAGCTCCTCACTAACACTCTTCAAGAGAAACCTTGACGAGTGGATGGGCAACAGAAAATACACCCCTGGAATCACTTAATTGTCTCTTCTTGACTGAGGGTCAGTTAATTAATTAATGGGGCGGCGAAAGCTGACACACTCTGGCTAGGCTTATAAATCCTCTCGGGTAGATAGCGTAGTACCTACCTATGAACCTATGAACCTATTTTCTGAGTAATACAAACAGAAGAGCAGAAAAGTGTGCAAACTTTAGGAAGGAAGATTAGGAGATTTTGGGTACATTAAATTAATACAGGGTCCGGGTAATGAAACCTGATAAGGGAAGATGCTTAGTTTTTATGGCTGATGAATACTATAATAAACAAATGCTTGATCTACCTGATACAGGTAGTTATATGAGAGTTTCCTTAAATGAGTTAAAGCGTATCAAAAAATAAGGGTGTTCCTCAATGATTTGTTTATAGAAGCTAGGATAAATGTAGAATTATATAATTTTTTATCCATGTCAGCCCCCCAAATCCCAGTAATTTTTGGAACACCTAAAATTCATAAAGACCTTTGCAATCCCTCTTTACGCCAGATAGTTAATGGAAGAAATTTCATCACATATACTATGGCAAAATACGTTGATACAGTACTAAAAAAATATGTTGAACAGGAAGTGCAGATATGCAAGGACTCTTGCTCATTTTTGGAGAATATCAACGTTTTGATGTATGATGCAAACTTTAAATTCCTGACGATAGATGTCAAATATCTTTATATAGTTATCCCCCAAGATATTGTGATTGAATGTGTGTGTACTATAATGAGAAAAAAGGATCCAAGAGAACAAGAGATAGAATTAATGGAAGAGGTATTGGAGATCATTCTCAAAAATATTTTTTTCTTGTTTGAAGGTGTCTATTTTCTAGAGAAAATGGGGTAGCCATGGGCTCCCCTTGTGCGGCGAGCTTTGCCAATCTAGTTATGGCTTATTGGCAACACGAGGATGTGTTCAACAATAACCTCTACAGAGATCTTATACACTACTACACCCACTGTTTGGATGACATCTTTATTATGTTTTAAGCTGGTGAGTGATTTCATGGCATATCTAAATAACTCTACACAGTTTTTAGTGTTTACTCACACTATGCAGATCGATTGAATTGCCTGTTTGGATGTTGAGTTATACAAAGATAGGGAGAATAACATGTTTAAAGCTAAGATTTACAGGAAGAAAGAATACTCTAATTCGTTCCTGCATTTCTTTAGTGCCCATCCCATACAATAAAAAAAGTCAGTTGTAAAAGGCCAGCTTGTGAGGGCTGCATGAATGATCTCTGACGACATCGAATTCCATAACAAATGTCAGTTATTAAAAGATATGTTTCTGAAATGAGGGTACCCAGTGTATTTAGTTAACTAATTGATAAATGAAGTACTTCTAAAAAGAGCTAATGGTTAATTTAAAGCTATACTTGCACAGGATAACATCAATGGTATTAATGATAATAGTGATGATAGGTTTATGGCAAGTTGAATATAAGGAAAACTAATTATAGTCTTACATTTACCACACATTTTAGTATTGCTGCATGGGTGATTCAACAAATCATTAATAAAAACTGGGAATTAATAACCTCAGATGAAGAACTTAAACATATAGTGCAACTAAGACCAAGAGTCATTTTTACGCGATGACAAAACTGAAAAAATTTACTTGAGAGAAAAAAGAAAAACACCTCAAGGACTCTAGGCATGTATATAAGTGAAGATTGCCCTTACTGCAGGTTTATGGGAGTAGGAGCATCATTTAAAATTCAAGGAAATAAATTTGTATGTAACAGGAGATTTAATTGCAGTTCAAAAAGTATGGTTTACCTGGCCACTTGTAAATGGTGCACCGTTTTTTACATAGGAAAAAACGATTGCAATTTCATGGAAAGTGTATATGAGCACATTTACTATATTAGAAAACAAAAAATGGAGAAGACCCTAGGCAAGCATGTCCAAATGTTTCCTGGACATAGTTTTACTTTTCAGATTATTGACCAAGTTGAACCTGATATCAGAGGGGGACCAACATCATTAAAACTCGAGTTACAGGAACTTTTATGGCAGATAAGACTGAATGCGTATAATAAGCCAGGTTTAAATCATGCAAGCTCTTTAGCTTGCATTTTGAAATTAAGAAGCCTGATGTGTTAAGAGTCTTATTTGAAAGTAATGAAATAATTTATTAGATTAGATGTATATTAATTTGTACATATATATACATTTTTAATGATTTTCTATATTTTTATATATATTTGTTATTTATACTCGTATATGAGTCTATAACTTTAAGTGATGTGGAGTTTTATGTAATTGAATAAAGCATGTGACTTATTTAGTGTATTTAATCCAACAGTGTTTGTGAGGTTTGTGTCTGAAGAAGTTTTAGTCATAGAACTAATATGAAAGCACTAACTTGATTAAAATATTGTTGTGGTATTCTTGGTTGTCATTTTGAGTTCTTTTGGTGAAGAAGTCTTTGGATTTTACAAGTTTATTCCAGAAGTAAAGAATATGTTAAAAGAACAGATAGTTTTTGTTATATAGGTTACATGGAATGAAAAAATAAACAAAATTATGTTTAGTGGTAAATGGATTTTAGGAAAGATATTAAGTAAAATTATATAGAAAAAAAGGACCAGGGGGTCTAACAGGGATGAAAATTTAGCATATATATGTATATATATATATATATATATATATATATATATATATTTGTACACTTGTAAATATTTGTAAATATGTTATTTTTTTGTAAGAAACAGTTATTTTTGTATATAACTAAAGGACCCCTACTCTTTTCAGTAGGGGCTTAGGATCTTTTACATTCACCTGAGTTACCACCAACTCAAACAGATATAACCTTGGTTTAACATCTATTCCAAGGGGTGACTCACTCAGGAGTGCAGCTTCTCTCCCCTTACACTGCAATTGATTTGTCTGCTATGAGAATAGAACCTACAGTCATCTGTACTGAAAGCAGGTGTACTAACTTTTGTACCAATAACACTGCTTTAGTGGACAAGTTATTCTATCATTTTTATAACAGTTTATAGATCAGACCAATAAACCACACATCATCTTTATTTTCTTTCTTTGAAGAATCTTTCCATAACTCTTTGAAAAAATGAAGTCTGCGATATCACAAATGCTGGTTTGCGTAAGGTTATATCAGCTATTTATATAGAGGAATAATAGTCTTTTACTCTTGTTTGTTATGTGTATTTCTTGGCATTCATGTGTTGAACACAAATAATGTGGTTGTGAATGGAGACCTGATGATAATCTTCTATATTATTAATGGTTCTGTTATGTTTAGGTTGTGTGATATCTCCCTTATCCTATACACTTTTCTTTCAGAAAGGCAACAATTCTTCCTCAAACTGCAGTAATTGGTATGTATTAAAAGCATTTAGCCTTTCTATCATGAAGTTTGAGCACAAAACCATTCAGAAAGTGGGTTCCATACAGAAAGGGTTTGCGAATCAAATATTACGTTTATTGGAGGATCTGAATAATGCCACCTTACTCGAAAGTCTAAGACCTGATACTTTGATGGTCACACTAGACATAAAAAGTTTGTTTACTAGTATTCCAAACGAGTTTGGTGTGGATGCTGTTAGGGATTGCCTAGTTGAATTGAGTGACTTAAATAATACAGATCAGCTGACGATCTGTACTCTTCTGGACTTAATCTTAAGTAATAATGTTTTCCTATTTCAGGATAAGATCTATAGGCAAACATGGGGGGTGGCCATGGGCACCCCCTGTGCTAATGCCTATGCTAATTTAGCTATTTATACATGGGAGAAAATGCACGTTTTTAATGATGTTAGATATAGAGCCAATGTTATTTTATATAGGCGTTTCGTCGATGATATCCTCCTTTTTTGGAATGGAAGTGTCGAGCCTCTTAATGAGTTTGTGGAATATATGAGTTTGACTACCACATTCTTGGAATTCACCTTTGAGCATTCTTTTGTGGAGGTGAATTATCTTGATGTTACTATCAATAAGAATGCTCAGAATGAGATCACGACCTCTTTATACAGGAAACCGTGTTGGAGGAATGGCATACTCCATTATGGAAGTATGCACCCAAGATATGTTTTTCCCAACGTGGTAAAAAATCAAATGTCGAGAATAGCGAGACTCTGCAATAATGATAAAAATGAGAGTCGGCTTTTGGAGTTCCAGGCCAAATGTTTTTTAGATAGGGGATATCCACCTCAATTAATTGTGGAATATGGCAATAATACTACCTTGAATTATGAAGCCTCCTCTAAGAGTGGGTTTTTCAGTGGACATTCAACTAACAACAGAACTAGGGTCCAATATGATATCAAATATACCAATGATATAAAATATATTAAAGATATTATTTTTAGAAATTGGAAATTACTTACTATGGATAGGGACCTTTTGAAATTAGTAGGAGAGAGGCCAAGTTTTAGATATAATAACTGTTATAATTTAAAAAGATTGTTGTGCAGGGAAAAGATAAAGATTGAGCCTCTGGATATTAGGTCTAGGTTTAGGCAGGGAACTTTCCCGTGTAGGAAATGCTGTGTTTGTAAGTTTATCTCAACTGTACAGAGATTTGAACGTATAGATTTGGGGATGACTTTTGAACCGAGTTTTTATGCATCTTGTGACACAGCGAATGTCATTTACTTGGCCACTTGTGATAATTGTGAGGCCTACTATGTGGGAATGACCACACGTAGGCTTAAAGACCGAGTCTACAATCACATCTATGACATAAGAAAAGCAAATATCAGCAATGCCTTGGCGAAACATTGCCAAGTACATTCGGCCCATGTTTTCAAATTTAGGGTCTTGCAAATCCTACATCCTGCAAATCCTACATCCGAATAGAAGGGAAGGTGATTTAATAGGGGCTCTTGAGCTGAATGAATTGAAGTGGATTTTAAATCTTAGGGCTCATATAGAGCCTGGGTTAAATTCAGCCCTTAGTATTAGGCCTGCACTATTATAACTTTGTAAAGGTTGGCTAAAGTTGGGTTTATGTTTTCAGGAATTGATCCTGACTATTCACATATTCGTTCTATATATAATGAATTTGGTGTTAGAGAGCATGTTTTTAAGTCTTCGAATTAAGTGAGTCAGATTTGGTATGCCTTTGTTCTTTTTGGTCTTCTTTTTGGTCCTTTTTGGTCCATTTCTGTTCCCTTTCCTTATTGAATACCTTTATGTTTACTGTCCCTTCTTTTCCCTTCCCGCACTATTTCCTCCCCCTGTCTCTTCCATTTGTTTTTGCCTTTCCCTACTTCCCTTCCTTCCCCTTTTGATTGTTTCCCTTGCCTTTTCTCCTTTTTTCTCCCTCCACACCCCCCTCCCCTCCCCTTCTCTCCCCTTCCCCTTTCCTTTTCCCCTTCCCTTCTAAACCCCTCCCCTCCTCTCCATTTCCTTGTTTTCCCATCCTTTTGCCTCCTCTCTTACCTTTTGTCTTTTGGCATACCATAAGATTTTATGAATTCTTTCATCTATGCATTTATTGTTGTTTTTTAGAGATTGTTAGATTTTGTCTAAACTGACGTAGGTTAATGTTTTATCGTATTTGATTATGAAGAATGTTTAGAGCTAAACTTTTTATAGAATTAATTTTTGTTTTGAGATGAAGTTTTAGGGGTAGAAATCCTGTGCACTACCTATATGAGCTGTTATATTTACTATGGATGTAAATGGTGCTATTGTTTTATCTTTGCTCTGCCTTATATGGGGTTGCTTCCTGCTGAGCTCATTAGCTTGCTTAATTGTTCATTTTATTGCTTAATTGCCTTGCTAATTGGGGTCTCTAACATATATAAGGAAAGGGATTAGCCCTTTATAATGTAACCTGATGAAGCGCACTATTAAAGTGCGTGAAAGCGCTTGTTCTTTTATGTATTAAATTATATTTGTTGACTTTATATCGTGGTGGTTCCAGTGATTTATCAGCTAATATCGTTGCCTTTCTTTTGCTGGGAACTTTTGGATGGTCGTACTAGGTCTTGTGCTGACAGTTGTATTTCTTTTCGTTTTATTCCTGGTCGGCCAACACACGATGGAGATGCCGAATATAGAATTAGATTACAACCCTGGAGGCACAGGAGGTGCCGAGAATTGGAATGGTCTCTTCTATCAACAGGGGAATTCACTTTTGAATTTTGATGCTCAAGGTACCCTTCCACTTACCACCGTTTCCGACACGGATAATCTGCAGGAATTCTATGGACAGTTGAAAACATTAGAGAACAATCTCTATAAGCTATATAGGCTGATTTGACAGAGGAAACACCTTGAGGCATGCCTCCACTTCAAGGTCATCCCACGAGGCATGCGCGTCCTCTGCATGCCGAGCTATGGAGATGCTCATCCAGAACTATTGCGGAGGTGGCAATTGTTGAATATAGAACTTGGCAACAATTATATTCGGTTACTCATCGAGTATTTTAAACCTTTAGAGGATGAACTCATCAGCAAAGTGGAAGGTGAGCATAAGAATATCACTTTAACGTTTAAAAGTGACTTCTGTATGTCGAGATTGAATAACATGCTGAGGCAACTGATGCTCTATAGTAATAAATTAGAACAAACTAAGCTTAGAAAGCTTAAGCGGGACTGTAATGACTTTCAGCTCGGCCGCATCTTTATGTGGCCGAGGTTTAATGAAGTAGCTGTTACTGAAGAAAATAGTGAGCGGATTAATGACGCTCAACATAGCACACCTAGTACGACCCTTTTGCCTGAGAAGCTGAATGATGCTCCGAATATCAATGATTCCATTTCCACCAATACGGAAGGGGAGGTTACTTTATCTGCCTCTTCTATTCCTTAAAATCAGCAAGGTCTCAAAGGGATGGTAACATCTGGTGCGAGACCAAAATATAATGGACAGACTGTGAATTTAACCCCTGGGGTAGTACCGGCTCTAAATTTTCCACTACCGTACAAGAATCGGACACAAGAACGCTCAACGAGCAGAGGAAGGGGAAAACGCAAACTATCGGGCGAGAACCGAGAGTCCAGAAGAAAGAAGAATTAAACACTTTATTTTTTAATTTGTCATCTAAAAATTTCACTGACATTGAATGTTCTGTATTGAATAGAGGCCTTTCCTTTATACCCTCACGAGGGAGTAATTTGTCTGATACGTTAATTATGCTACGTAAGTTTACTAGGAAAGTAGCCCTTAAACTTCTATTCAAAGACTCTGATGGGGACACTGCAGCCTATGATACAACAGTGCTGAAGAGAAAAAGCACTTTTGTGCCGCATTTACCTAGTCAAATTGACTGTTTTCAAAGAGCTTGTGAGCATGATTTTTACCTTTTTTATAAGGAAAGGACACATAAGCGTCTCTTTGTCAATTTGAATACTGCACAGAAACAGGCCCTTGAGTCTTTATGTAATGATGTTAACCTGGTTTTCAGACCTGCTGATAAAGGGGGGGGGGTAGTAGCAATGGATGTTGCCTTTTATAATGATTTGATGGGTGAGATGCTAAGAGATGATGTAGCCTATTCGTTAATAAGTAAAGCTGAGGTGAGCTCTATAATAAGTAATGTGCATGATACATTATATGATCTTCTGATGACCAGATGTATCGATAAACGTATGTATGACTATTTAATGATAGAGGCACCTTTAATCCCCCTCATTAAAGGTCTTCCCAAGATACATAAAGGGGTACTTCCACCACCCCTACGACCCATAGTATCTGGGAAACTTTGGGTTACTGAACATGCCTCACATTTTGTCCAGTCGAAGTTAGGTCCTTTGATTGGCATTATAGCTACTATTTTAAAGAACTCCTTTGATTTATTGGAGGATCTGAATAATGCCACCTTACTCGAAAGTCTAAGACCTGATACTTTGATGGTCACACTAGACATAAAAAGTTTGTTTACTAGTATTCCAAACGAGTTTGGTGTGGATGCTGTTAGGGATTGCCTAGTTGAATTGAGTGACTTAAATAATACAGATCAGCTGACGATCTGTACTCTTCTGGACTTAATCTTAAGTAATAATGTTTTCCTATTTCAGGATAAGATCTATAGGCAAACATGGGGGGTGGCCATGGGCACCCCCTGTGCTAATGCCTATGCTAATTTAGCTATTTATACATGGGAGAAAATGCACGTTTTTAATGATGTTAGATATAGAGCCAATGTTATTTTATATAGGCGTTTCGTCGATGATATCCTCCTTTTTTGGAATGGAAGTGTCGAGTCTCTTAATGAGTTTGTGGAATATATGAGTTCGACTACCACATTCTTGGAATTCACCTTTGAGCATTCTTTTGTGGAGGTGAATTATCTTGATGTTACTATCAATAAGAATGCTCAGAATGAGATCACGACCTCTTTATACAGGAAACCGTGTTGGAGGAATGGCATACTCCATTATGGAAGTATGCACCCAAGATATGTTTTTCCCAACGTGGTAAAAAATCAAATGTCGAGAATAGCGAGACTCTGCAATAATGATAAAAATGAGAGTCGGCTTTTGGAGTTCCAGGCCAAATGTTTTTTAGATAGGGGGATATCCACCTCAATTAATTGTGGAATATGGCAATAATACTACCTTGAATTATGAAGCCTCCTCTAAGAGTGGGTTTTTCAGTGGACATTCAACTAACAACAGAACTAGGGTCCACTATGATATCAAATATACCAATGATATAAAATATATTAAAGATATTATTTTTAGAAATTGGAAATTACTTACTATGGATAGGGACCTTTTGAAATTAGTAGGAGAGAGGCCAAGTTTTAGATATAATAACTGTTATAATTTAAAAAGATTGTTGTGCAGGGAAAAGATAAAGATTGAGCCTCTGGATATTAGGTCTAGGTTTAGGCAGGGAACTTTCCCGTGTAGGAAATGCTGCGTTTGTAAGTTTATCTCAACTGTACAGAGATTTGAACGTATAGATTTGGGGATGACTTTTGAACCGAGTTTTTATGCATCTTGTGACACAGCGAATGTCATTTACTTGGCCACTTGTGATAATTGTGAGGCCTACTATGTGGGAATGACCACACGTAGGCTTAAAGACCGAGTCTACAATCACATCTATGACATAAGAAAAGCAAATATCAGCAATGCCTTGGCGAAACATTGCCAAGTACATTCGGCCCATGTTTTCAAATTTAGGGTCTTGCAAATCCTACATCCGAATAGAAGGGAAGGTGATTTAATAGGGGCTCTTGAGCTGAATGAATTGAAGTGGATTTTAAATCTTAGGGCTCATATAGAGCCTGGGTTAAATTCAGCCCTTAGTATTAGGCCTGCACTATTATAACTTTGTAAAGGTTGGCTAAAGTTGGGTTTATGTTTTCAGGAATTGATCCTGACTATTCACATATTCGTTCTATATATAATGAATTTGGTGTTAGAGAGCATGTTTTTAAGTCTTCGAATTAAGTGAGTCAGATTTGGTATGCCTTTGTTCTTTTTGGTCTTCTTTTTGGTCCTTTTTGGTCCATTTCTGTTCCCTTTCCTTGTTGAATACCTTTATGTTTACTGTCCCTTCTTTTCCCTTCCCGCACTATTTCCTCCCCTGTCTCTTCCATTTGTTTTTGCCTTTCCCTACTTCCCTTCCCCTCCCCCCCTTTTTGATTGTTTCCCTTGCCTTTTCTCCTTTTTTCTCCCTCCACACCCCCCCTCTCCTCCCCTTCTCTCCCCTTCCCCTTTCCTTTTCCCCTTCCCCTTCTAAACCCCTCCCCCCCCTCCTCTCCATTTCCTTGTTTTCCCATCCTTTTGCCTCCTCTCTTACCTTTTGTCTTTTGGCATACCATAAGATTTTATGAATTCTTTCATCTATGCATTTATTGTTGTTTTTTAGAGATTGTTAGATTTTGTCTAAACTGACGTAGGTTAATGTTTTATCGTATTTGATTATGAAGAATGTTTAGAGCTAAACTTTTTATAGAATTAATTTTTGTTTTGAGATGAAGTTTTAGGGGTTGAAATCCTGTGCACTGCCTATATGAGCTGTTATATTTACTATGGATGTAAATGGTGCTATTGTTTTATCTTTGCTCTGCCTTATATGGGGTTGCTTCCTGCTGAGCTCATTAGCTTGCTTAATTGTTCATTTTATTGCTTAATTGCCTTGCTAATTGGGGTCTCTAACATATATAAGGAAAGGGATTAGCCCTTTATAATGTAACCTGATGAAGCACACTATTAAAGTGCGTGAAAGCGCTTGTTCTTTTATGTATTAAATTATATTTGTTGACTTTATATCGTGGTGGTTCCAGTGATTTATCAGCTAATATCTTTTACATTCACCCGAGTTACCACCAACTCAAACAGATATGACCTTGGTTTAACATCTATTCCAAGGGGTGACTCACTCAGGAGTGCAGCTTCTCTCCCCTTACACTGCAATTGATTTGTCTGCTATGAGAATAGAACCTACAGTCATCTGTACTGAAAGCAGGTGTACTAACTTTTGTACCAATAACACTGCTTTAGTGGACAAGTTATTCTATCATTTTTATAACAGTTTATAGATCAGACCACTAAACCACACATCATCTTTATTTTCTTTCTTTGAAGAATCTTTCCATAACTCTTTGAAAAAATGAAGTCTGCGATATCACAAATGCTGGTTTGCGTAAGGTTATATCAGCTATTTATATAGAGGAATAATAGTCTTTTACTCTTGTTTGTTATGTGTATTTCTTGGCATTCATGTGTTGAACACAAATAATGTGGTTGTGAATGGAGACCTGATGATAATCTTCTATATTATTAATGGTTCTGTTATGTTTAGGTTGTGTGATATCTCCCTTATCCTATACACTTTTCTTTCAGAAAGGCAACAATTCTTCCTCAAACTGCAGTAATTGGTATGTATTAAATGCATTTAGCCTTTCTATCATGAAGTTTGAGCACAAAACCATTCAGAAAGTGGGTTCCATACAGAAAGGGTTTGCGAATCAAATATTACGTTTCTGAAAAAAAGTAGTTCCTTATTTAGGATGCAGAATGTATTTTTATATTTTAATTGAATCTTTGTGCTGTATTTACATTTTCAGGATTATCAATAAACAATATAATTTAATAAATATTCTGCCAATTTTCTTGGTTGGGAAGCTATGACATGATCCACTGGATGGACCACGGTACATATTTACTTGCAGACTAGCCCATGTAGATACTGCTGATACTGCAGTTGCTCACTAATGGCTGCTCTATAATATTTTATCCAAAGCCCAAGCTCCAGTGCTTATCAGGACTGACTATATTAAGAACCTTACTTCTGCTGGCATCTCTGATCCTCTTGGGTTGGAAGCATTTGTAACGTTGTTTAAATGCATTATGTTTTTAACCATTGTTTCATTTCATCACATCACATTTGACATATCTGACTATCTACTTATATTTTTGAAAACCTAATTTGTCAGCAGATAGAAAACCTGATGATAAGTAAACGTGTTTGTTTTTTATTTTTGGCTGGAACATCAAATGCTATTGGACTTAATTAGTTTCTTTATTTACACTCTGTTAACCAAGTTAGTTTTATTATCATGTCAGTGGTGTCTTTTCTAGGGTGATCCAATCTGGTGCTCATATTGACCAGGAGAAATCTGGCCAGTATATTGGGAAAACTGACCCATTCTTTTCATCTAAGTAATGCAAGAGCGATCCTACAATAAGGGAGAAATGACATTTGATAGGGATCACTGGGCCCCAGAAGATCTGGAAGATCAGCAAAAAAAATGTGATATGGCCGCTATTACAGGTTGAGTGTTAAATAATATTAAAGTTATGGTTTTGGAGGATAGAGGTACTGATGCTGAAACCTTGATGAAATGAATGCAGGTGGATAAATGTAACAATCAGTCTGCAGTGTCCTGGGAGATTTTGCAGAGAGGTGTGCAGTGGTTGTGTGAAAAATAACACTGATGGCAATTCAAGACTGAGGAATGACACAAAGGCTGCTAGAAGAGACAGGAGCTGAAGTAGAACAGCCACACAATCAGCAACTGGATGGTAATATGGGAGAGAGGCTGTAGTGGCAGGCTGCTATAAGATGGCAGAAACACTTTCTAAGGTATCAAGAGAAAAGAGGAAGGCAGTGGTTCACGTATTATGTGACAAACAGAAAAAAATTACTGTAAACATTTTTCAAAAACAGGTATAATGCATGAAGCAAGATAATAAACACCTTTATAATTTTCTGTTAAAGGTGCACATACTTTAAATCACTAGGACAATTAATCTTTTTCTAAGATTACAAGTGAGACATTTTCATTAACGGACAAATTCATATATACTGTTGAAAAAATGACATAGTTTTCAACCCGAGGAAGTCTATGTTGTTAAATGAGACAACTCAATACAATTTAAAAAATAAAAGAAAAAAAGGAAGTGACTGTGACCGTGCAGTTTTAAACTGCTGACAATGCACAAAGTGAACTAAACAATGATTTTATGAATGTTGTCAATATGTTTACACTATTTTAAAATTTTGTAACAAACCACAACATGAAATGTGTCTTAAAAATGAACACATAACATCAATGTAAGACACTTAGGTACAAATACAGCAATAATCCACACTTCCTGGTAGGTTTACTATATCGTGATGTGTGGATTATTGCTGTATTTGTACCTAGGTGTCTTACATTGATATTACTATTTAATTTTTTTTAAAAATTTGATGACAAAAATGTTCATATGTAATTATGAGGCTTGTCCTCTAGTAGAACACTGAGGAGCCTAGCCCCAAATCCCAGTTGCCCCCCAGAGACTGTTTGGTTAAGTGACTCACTCAAGGTCACACTGTAGGTACATGAAGGTGGAGAGAATCTTATCTTGCACCACAGGAACAACAGCTCAGGAGTGTAATCCTCTGTGCACTAACTGTGTGCAGTGGAGCATGAGAAGCATGGGCCGTATTAACTGCAAATGAGGCAATGTTATGGCATGTGCCAACAAAATGGGAAAAGGTGAAATGTGAGATACTGGGGCAGCACAAAACCTGTTCCTTTTAGGTTGATGATTCATATGTTGTACAGGTCTATAATATTTCATCGACCGCGTAGAATGTCGAACGCGTAAAAGTCGACAGCTAAGGGTTGAAAACTGACAATGTCGAACGGCCAGGTAAACAAATTCTTTCATCGAGAAAGAATTCTCTTGGCCTTTATCGAGAGCTTTCCCTTTATCCTATGTAGAGCGATCTCAGAGTTGGTATATTTAGTTAGGGGGGTGCCCCCCACATCAGGGGGTGTGGGGGGGTGAAGGCCCCAACTATGTTACGGCTTGGAAGTTTGTGTTACTTTGGCCTGGTCAAGCAAATTCTTTCCCGATGAAAGAATTCGCTTACCTGGCCATTCAACGTTGTCAGTTTTCAACCCTTAGCTGTTGAAGTTTAGCCATTCGACAAGTTAAGTGGTCGATGATTTAATATAGACCACTGCACAGGACTGTGCAAAAAGAGTATGTCACCAATGTGGGCAACACTGAAATTCCAGCAGACATTTTAAGGTGAAAAAAACTCTGTACCCATGAGCTACCACATAGCTGGTAGTCTACTTAATGCCGAAAATGTGATGAGACCTTGGAACACAGGTGGACAGTAGTCGCTCCTTTGATAATCACATCGCCACAGTGGTCAGGAAATCCTTCTACGTGGGTCATCTCATCACAAAAGGATTCTCATCCAGAAAAAAAGAGTTCATTGTTCCCCTCTACTCATCACTCATTAGACCCATTATAGCGTACAACGCCCCTTTTGGTATGTACCTCACAAGACATCTACAACAATTGGAAAGACCACAGAAATACCTCACAAAGAGGATTACTGGCCTCAAACAGATACCCTACACAGACCGCCTCAAAAAACTACAGCTTTATTCCATTGCATATCGCCTACTCAGGGGCGATCTCTGCCTAACATACAAAGCTATGTCAAATCCAGAGCTGTTGGACATGCTCCACTTAAAGAAATCCCAATCCTTCCGAGATACACGCTCTAGGGACCTAAACCTTGTCACCACAATAAGCAGAACATGCTGGAGGGATAGATTCCTGTCCCTCTGGGACAGACTACCTTTCTATGTCAAACAGAGCTCCTCATTAGCACTCTTCAAGAAAAATCTTGATGATTGGATGGGAAATGGGAAATTCACCCCAGGGATCACTTCTGTGGCTCTGCTCAACAGGGGCACAGGAAAATAATTTTCTTGGGTGGCGAAAGCCAGGGTATATTTTTTGGCTAGGCTTATTTAGGCCCTAGGGCCAATAGCCTAGTACCTACCTATGAACCTATGTTGAAAATGTGATAATAAACTACTCTGGTGCTGGTTTGCTTATTCAGATTTGCAGGAAAAAAGAAGTAATAAACAGAAGAAGGATATGGGGACAAATAGCATGAAATGATACAAAGGATTGAAATAAGTGACAGTGAAGAGAATACAGAAAATATTTTAAATACCGTACTGTTAAAGGAAAATGTACATAACAGTATTGAGGCTGCTAATAAAAGTGAGGAAGAAAAAAGTGATGTATTTAATTTATATGCAGAAAACTGGTGTAATTTATCAAAAAAATGAAGAAGGTGATGAACAAATGTTTCCAAAAGAAAGAACGATAAATTCAGTTGGAAACAGTAGGCAACAGAATATTAAAATGTGATGAAAAACATGCAAAGATGTAGAAACAAGGATGTTTATAAGTACATGTCATTCATAGGATCATAGGATCATAGGCGGTTACTAGGTTATTGGCCCTGAGGCCCTTATAAGCTTAGCAAAGAGTTTAGCCCATGTTTAGACAAGCCAGTATCCAAATCCCCTGTCCAGCAGGGACACACGTGGAATCCCAGGGGTGCATTTTCTGTTTCCCATCCAGTTATCCAGGTTGCACCTTAAAAGGGATAATGAGGTCCTCTGCTTGACATGGAAAGGGAGTCTCTTCTACAGATGGGGGAGTCTCTGGGACACAAATCTGTCCCACCAACAAGTCCTATTGATATCACAGACCAGGTTGTGGTCATCCGTATGGGTTGATCGAGTGCAGCTTGACTTGCAGAAATGCAGCAATCCCATCAAGGTGGTGTCTGAGATTGCTTTGTATGCCAGACAGAGGTCATCTCTGAAGAGTTTGTATGAAACTGAGTAGAGGGTCAGGGTTTTTAGTCTATCTGTGTAGGGTAGATGTTTGAGGCCCTGGATTCTCCTTGTGAGGAACCTCTGTGGTCTCTCCAGGTGCTGCATGTGCTTTGCGAGGTACTTGCCAAAGGGGGCATTGTACTCAATAAGTGACCTTATAAGGGAAGACTACAGGGATGTTATGATCGCTTTGTCCCTGGATGAGATACACTTACTTATTTGGTGGGCCATGTGGAAAGCTTTCCGTATAATGGAAGCAACATGGTGGTCAAAAGTCAGGCTGTTATCAACCTGGGTGCCAAAATCCATCATTACATACTGTGGCCTTAGGACATTGTTATTAATGTGATAATATGTGGGGATGTCACTCTCCCCAAAGGGGATAATGATGCATTTTTTGGCATTCACCTTGAGGCCATGTTTCTGGCACCAGACATTTGTTTGGGTGAGACCCTCTTGGAGGATGTCCACATCACTTGGGGAACTGATGACTGTGCCTAGCTTGCAGTCATCTACAAACTTGGTCAGCCATAGCCCACTGGTTTTGGCCTGCACCTCACAGAAGTATATCCCAAATAACAAACACCCCAAGACCAATCCCTGGGGTACTCCACTCATTATGGGTCTACTGCTTGAGGTGGCTTTCCCTATTTTGATCAGGTGGGTTCTGTCAGTGAGCCAGTATAGTACCCATCTAGTAACATATGGATTGATGCCTAATTGAGAGAGTTTATCTACTATTCCAGAGTGGGCAATAGTGTCAAAGGGTTTGGCCAAGTCAAGATAGGTGGTGTGCACCGTCTTTTCCTCATCCATGCCTTTGGTGACTGTCTCAAAGACGTTGACCAGATTTAATAGACATGACCTCCCTTCAAAAAGCCAAACTGTGTGGGGTTGAGTGTTTAGAGGTTGCCAATGTCTCTGTTAATGAGGCCCATGTTAATCCATTCCATGGTCTTGCAGATCAGGCTAGTTATGCTGATGGGTCTATAATTTCCTGTAGGATTGCATCTTTGTATTGCGGTTGCTACAAAAATCTGAGAGAAAGATGTTTACATTTATGCCAACTTGAACAGAGTAGTGGAGGAAGTGAAATATAATGTGAGTTAGTATGACATTAGTAAAAGAATCCAAAATATTTGACTCAGTGTTACACCTGCTTTTTCATAAGATTCTCAGAGTTATCATATCTAAATGTATAACAAAGAAGAGAATTATGGAACATTGTTTAGAAGTGATTTTTTTTTTAATTTAACATGAATCATTTATAAAGAACTGTAATCTAGATTGCATAAAATTTTGGAATACTTTATATATAGCATCTGTTATTTGGATGTTATTATTGATGGTAGTTATATAGTCATACAAATAATTTATTTCATCTACCACTGATATTTACCCTAAACTGATGACCTTACATTACAGCAAAAGCACAGTTTATCTTGCCCATAGCATTTCATTATCAGAGACATGAATGTAATCTAGTTCTTCAAATTCTATTAGTTCTTATATAATACAAAAATCATAATCTGTTAAAGATAGCAACAGTGTCAATATTCTCCTTACTCTAGTATATAGCTTATAAGAAAGTTTTGATGAAGGTTAAAAGGAAGCATTATCTAATATATTAGATGAAAATAAATTAAGCTGCCTTTTAAGGAATAGACATGTATATTGTTCTATTTATTTATTTGTTTCTAAATATTAAACACATTTGAACATTTGGAGAAAATAAGCATGCATTTGTATATTTGTTTAATTGTTAAATGCTACATCATCTACCTTTAGGCTTTTAGTCAATTTGTTCAGATATTTCAAATTACCCAAGCAACTGGTCTTAATAAGAGCTCTCTCATTTAAGGTACTTTGGCATTATTTTTCTTTAAAACTAGGTAGGCCACAAAAAAAAAAAAAAAAACTCACTCAGGTAAGTAGGAAAGAAACAATTGTTGGACTTGCCCTCTTGACTAGCCATGACTACCATCAAAATCCCCAGTCTCCTCTGGAGGTATTGAAGGAGCTTGATTCCTCTGGCAAAGCAGTTCACCCATACCAAAAGAGACAAGAATGCAAGCACTGCCACATCATTCTTTGTCTTCACTATTAAGTCAAACAGCTATCAAATTTGCTAATAAACCTCAGGTTAACTGAGCCAAACTTGACCCATTATCCCTTTGTACCAATCAAGCTTGAAGAAAGGCGTAATCTTCATCTCTGCGCAATCAAGTGTTAACCATATAACTTAAAAGATAGAAACTGAATGTACATTTTCTGTAGCTGCAGCAATAATAAGTCTATCGATAATCAGTAAATTATGATATTCTAATAGAACCCCCTAACTTTGTTCTCCAAAATCTAGCATAAATTTTTGACATGTTAATTTTATGCATAACATGCTGAAAAATATCATCATAATTATTCGATTCATCATTAGAAAAGTGCGTTGTTCTTATTTTCTTATTAAATTTATTATTTAACATTGTTTGGGATGTGTCCATCATGCAAGATATAAGCAAGTGTTCTCCTACAATGATTTTTTTTTCATTTTGCAGTGTAAAGTGATATCAAAAATGATATTTTAAGAGCTAACTCTTTTCCCATACCCTTAGGTGTATACATCAGCAATGCTTGCTGAGATTTTAACTCATTCTCATCACTACAAAAAAAAAAAAAAATGAAAAAAAAAACAGTACACACAGGTACGCACAGGAAAGCAGCTGAATAAGTTCTGTCTACTCGCAAATGCAGTAATTAAGATTAATGAAATCTCAATCCAGAGACTTAAAGCTGAATAAACTGTAACAGAGTGTGGCATGGCCTGTATAAAGTCAATTCCAGATAAAGCAATGCAGGTTATTGTGATATTGTTTTGTATTCATACTCCCGTTGAACCTATTCTTGCTCTCCTAGGCCAGTAAAGCAACAGGTCACAGAGAAATGAGAGGAAGTCTCAGATCAGCTCCTGGTGATTAGAGGGTCAACTGAAGCCCTTACATCATTGATGAAAAGCACTGCAGGAGATGTAGGGCTAACTAAGTCTGTGACTAATGCAGCTATCAGTGATACAAGTGGCATTGACTCAGAAAGATACAAACCTCTCAAAGCAGGGAGCCATTTCGGCCCAGCACTAATCTTCCATTCAGGATCTGTAATTGAGCTATTCTAGGTGCAACAAAAAACAGATGATCTAGAAAATAGTGCCGTAGACCTTCCTATTAAAAGAACTCTTTCTTCTGCTGGGAGCTACCTCACCATCAGAAATCAAGAGGTCACATTCGATTAATTCCAGAAAACTGCACCTGAGAAAGTCTAGGCACCTTGTTGTACACTGCCAATATTTATTTGGACAGGAACTAATCCTGAATAAATCTCACATGTGTGTGGGGGGAAGAGTGGGGCTCGGGGGTCAGTGACATTTGGCTGATACAAGCTGGAGTTTAGTATCACCTTTGGGGGGTAATTAGCTAGGCTTAGAATTGCCTATTAAGAAAGCTAGACTAGTAATTAGCTATGAACTTACTACTTATTTGACTTGCTGTTCTCTGCCTAACTATTACTGATCTCTGCATTTATTTGATTTTGGATTGAAGTTATTCATTTAAGGATTGGTTACTTCTACTGTTTTGTATTTTTCTTATACTGCATTTTGTTTTGTTTTAAGTTTTTTGTTCTTTTTGGAGTGTTAAGAGGTCTTGGCTAGGGTCAGTTAGAAAATAATTATTTTGCAGTCAGTGAATAACATTCAGTTAATTAGTGGGAAGTGCTGAGGAATATCATTACTCATTTAACTACAAATATTTAGTGGTATCTTTATGTAGCTGTTGTGCTTGTTTGACTTGCTGTCCTCTGCCTGACTATTGCTGATCTCTGTCTGCATTTTATTTTTCCTACCCCTCTGCTGTTGTACTTTTAAACTTGGTAGATTTTGAGTTGTCTGCCCCTACTATAAATCTGATTTTGGACACTCCTCCCCATCCCATCTTGTCAACTTATTGTAGTGAGCACTGAGAGATCAGCTCAGAAGGCCCTCCGCCTTAACCTCTTAAACTCAAATTATCTTCTGTTTCCTCTCTTCCCACTTACTAAAAAATAAATGCACTTTATTTAGCTGTTTTTACTGTATTTGTGCTTATTCCTACTTTATTTAGCTTTTTGCTGCACGCTCTTAAAGTGTTCAGTTGCATTTAATCTGCTGCATGCGTTATTGCTTGTTAGTAGCCTGATTACATTTTAACTATTATTCTAAGTCTCTTAATTCTGATTTAAACACTTGGGTGTCAAACTGGTTATCTTACATAAGGAAACTTTGTGGTCCTCACTCCTGTGGCATGAAAGGTAGTTTAAACCCTTCTAAGATGGGAATTGCTTGTTGAAGGCTTATTGTATCTGTTACTGTAAAGGTGTCCTTGTTCTTGTTGAAGCATTTGAGCTCCAAACCAGTTATTTTAAATTAAAAATATTTGTGGTCTACACTCTTGGGGGATGAGAAGGTAGCCTCCAACTTTCAGAGCTGGGAATTGCTGGTGAAGGCTTATTGTGTCTGCTGTTCTATGTGTCTTTGCTCTGGTTTAAGGACTTGGGCTCCAAAACAGTTTTATTTACTTAATTATTTATTTATTTTATTTATTTATTTTTGTTGACCGGGCTAGTCTAGCTGGATACATATCCATTTTCAGCAGAGGCCCGGGGAGAAAAGCTCCATGTACAAATTCATTAAGGTATTAAAAACTTAGCAAAAAAAGACTAGCTACAATTATACAGCATAACAAGTACAGACGTTAGTATTGTGAACATTGTACAGAGACATTAGAGTAGATATAGCATAATCATATTTTAATTCTACAGAGGGGTTGCAAATACAATCATGCAACAGTTAACATAATTAAGCATCAACATTCATTTGAGAGACAAGAAACTTAAATCCAAAATCACAAAGTAAGGGAAAGAAAAGAAAAGAAAAGAAAAAGAAAAAATAAAAAGAAAAAAAATAAAGTAGAGACAAGGCAGGAGAAAGAGCAGGTAAAAAAGGGGTTGGTAGTTAAAAGTCAGTGACTCACAGGGGTGGGGTTTGTTAAAAAGCATGAGAAGAGGGGGCAAAAAAGTAAAAGTATGTTTTAATCAGGCTTAGAGCAGGGACAAAGCCATTGTCCTTTTAGGTAATATCTGAGGTGTTTCTTAAAGAGTTGTGTAGAGGAGAGAGAAGTGAGTGTGTCAGGAAGCTTGTTCCAGATTCTACCAACCACATTGGAAAAGAGTGAATCTCCTGCTTTGTTATTTGATATATTGTTGGCAATGTGTAACTTGTTAGCTGAGCGTAGTGTTGTAAGATTTTTGTATGGGGAGATCAGATTAGAAAGGATAGGGGTGTGAGTAGGGTGGTGGAGAATTTTTGAGCAATCAGAAGTTGATTATATTGTAGTTGGTTCTGTAGTTCTAACCAACTGAGTTGTTGCAGGTTGCAGCAGTGGTGGGTTCTATAAGGGGGAGCCAGTGGCAAATCTAGTGATGATATTATAGCTCATTTCCAGCTTGGTAAGATTGTTTAGATAGATTGGTGTATATGGCAGATGCATAGAACAGGGAAGATGTAAGCTGAGTCTGGGCAATAGATTTCCTAGCTAATGGGGTAAGAAAGGGTTTAATTCTGTACAGAGAGCCTAGTTTTTTATTGATAGTTTTTATAGTATTGTTAACATGGTCATTGAAGGTGAGGTTATGGTCAATAGTTATTCCGAGGAGATGAGCAGTAGAGTCTGGGGAAATATAAGTACCATTGTTAGAGGTAATGGTAAAGTGGATGTGCGGTGATTTTCGAGTGGGAGTAAATAGTAAAAGTTTTGTTTTTTGGGGGTTAAGGAGGAGCCAGCGTTGGGTAAACCATATTTCTACTTTATTAAATACAGTTTGGGTAAGGGTCTGGGGGGAGGAGGAAGACTTGGCAGATAAGCGTAGAGTCATCAGCATATTGTATACAGGAGGTTTGAGGAAAAGCAGTGTGGAGATCATTAATGAAAATGGAAAAAAGAAGAGGTCCTAGGATAGAGCGTTGGGGTACTCCAGTGTCCACTGGGAGGGGTGGGGATAGTTTATTGTCCCAGAGTACTGCTTGTTTTCTATTTTCAAGATAGGATTTAAACCAAAGGATTGCTTGTTGGTCAAGATGTTGTGCTTTTAGTGTATTGATTAGTAGGTTATGATTAACCATGTCAAAGGCTTTAGATAGGTCGATAAATAGAGCAGATGAGAGAGAGTTGTTGTTTCGATTCTTGTTAATACAGTCAGTAAACGTTAGCAGGCAGATGTAGTACTATGAAAGGGTCTGAAACCGTGTTGGCAATTAGCAAGCAGGTTTTTGTGGAGAAGGTGCTGAAGTAGTTAATGGTGGATACATTTTTCCATGATTTTAGCTAAAGGAGAGAGTAAAGCAATTGGACGGTAGTTGGAGATTTCAGTGGATTTACCTCCTTTGTGTAAGGGGATTATATGGGAGATTTTCAATAGAGAAAGGATGTAACCTTCAGAGATAATTCTGTTTATAAGGATGGAAACAGGGTATGCAATGGCTTTAGCAGCGATTTCAAGGTATTCTGCTGGGAGACAGTCAGCAGAAGGGGTGCAAGGTTTAAGTTTTTGAAGGAGTTTGCAGATAAAGGTAGTTGGTACTGGTTGTAAATGTAGGGGGGGAAGAGAATTGTTGGTATGTTGTGTAGAAGTGGGTATAATGGGTGTAAGTGTTTTAGTAAGGGTTTGAATAGCTTCAATGAAGTAGTTGTTAAAAGCATTAGCTATTTGCAGAGGGTTGTTATGGGGATAGAGCTGGGAGATGGAGTATTTATACCTCTTGCATACTTTATACAGTTATTTTACATCAGGAAGGTTTTTGGTCTACACTCTTGAGTATTATTGCCTAGACAGATTTTTTTAAACTACTAGAGCATCTAGTTTACACATAGCTGAGAATTGCTCATCGTGTTCCTTCTCTTATTGACCTATTCAATATTTAGATTTCCCTCACGCCTCCCTAGTAGATCAGTAGCCATGGATATGCACTTCCCAACTCTCTGTGTGGCCAGTCTGGTAGAGATGGGTATTCTGAGGCATTATAGCAAGTGCCTCATGTACACTGTTAACCTATTTACTATTATCGAAACAGATAAAGTATGCAAGAGGTATAAATACACTTTAATGCTGGAGACAAAACTCTTTCATATAATGAAAATTAATCCTATAGCAGTTGTCAGTGACGCTTGACCAATGCCTACTGCAATGGGTAAAAACCCTACTCATGAACCTAGTTATGTTAAGGCACTTAGAGGTAACCTTCCTAAAACACTAACACTTCCTTCACTGTACAATCAAAGAAAGGGTTCTCAGCTATCATGTAAACACTCTCTTAAAACACCACCTACAGTTACACACATAGTAACACTGTATCTAATGCCTCTACTGCTAGGTCCTTAAGGCTAACCAGTACACTGCCAAATTTCCTGGTCATTGGTGACTCTATAGTGAGACACACAGATGTCCCACTCACCGGGCTGAGTAAGGAGAGAGTCACTGTTAGCTGCCTTTCTGGGTTTAGAATCCATCAAGTCACACAGGCAATTAGGTCATTGAACCACAGATGCCAGCATGACTCTGTCAAAGTCCATGTGGGTGTTAATGACCTGAGATGTACCTCCCTTGACTATATGAAGTGAGACATGATCAAGCTCACTGAATATGTCTCTCAGGCAGGTATGAGCAGCATACGACCTGCTCCAAGTATGATGACACACTACCAACAGAAAATGATTGATTTAAACAATTGACTTAGCTTCTGATATCAACCAAGGGTGTACAACATCTGACAGCCTGGAAGGACATGGTTGACAGACCAAGCTGCTTTGCCAGGGGTAGTCTGCATGTATCCCTGCTATACTTTTGGATATTGGCAAATACCTCTTCCACCTCTAAGTGCATTTTGTAGGTGATGCCAAACTGATAAACCTACTAACTTCACTGAACTTATGAAGGAATATCTGAAGGTGGTACTGCTCAATGCTAGAAATCTTAACAAGAAACTCCACCCTTGCAAGCCTTCCTCTCCCTGGAGAGTGTAGACATTTGTGTAGTAACTGAGACATGGTTTAAAGTCGTGAAGAGTACCCCAGCAATGCAAGGTTATAATGCCTTTCACACCTTTAGACCAGCTACTACACAGGAGAGAACTAAAGGTAGAGAACTCCCAGTCTATATTAAGACCAACCTCACATCCAGACTACTTAAAGTGTATGTCCCAATGGAACTCATAATGTGTAACTCATGTTAAACAGGGTCTTGTGCCTTATCCTTGTAACCTATAGGTCCCCTCCATGTCTCAGGAAACTCATAATAACTATCTCAATGTAATGAAGTCCCTAACCATTCATCCCATTACAATATTTATGGGGGATCTCAGCTACCCCTCTACAGATTGGGAATCCTACACCACTTCTAATGCACAAGCACAGCAACTCCCAAACTTTGTTAATACCAACATCCTGGAATAGTTGGTCTATTCTCCTACCATGGATCCAAACATCCTTGACCTAATACTCACAAACATTAGGGGAGCCAATCTTCCTCATTCAATGTAATCTTTTCACTCCTCGGACCTGACTATAAGGCAGTATTAGTTTAAATAAAAAAGACATCCAGCAAAACCAAAAACCTTTAGGTACTATTCCAAGGCCAACCTCTCCCTAATAAGCAACACCCTGGCTAAATTCTAAGCACCCCAAACCCAGTGAACAACATAGCATATGCTGAGCTATTTACAAAATCTCAGTACAGTCATTTTGACAGCTGTATAGAGTGTGCTATGGACACTAGTAATAAGAATAAGGCAAACTCAAAAGACAAGCCACCCCAGTGAAATCACAATACAAAAAAAAAAAAAAAATCTTGGCCAAGCGTAGGAAGAACAAAACCATACAAATTAAAAGCCCTCTGACCAATCTAAACAGGCAGCTTAGAGGGTTAATTAATACTTCAAAGAATAAATTTAAGAAAGAAATAGCGTATTATGCAAAGGACAACCAGAATGCTTTCTACAGCTATGTCTGAAGCCTCAGGGGAACTAAACAACAACGTGCAGAACACAATTCACCACTCTGGCATCATTGAGTAACTTTCTCAGTTAGGAACTGACCCTTATGTTACTAGATGGGTTGCCAATTGGCTGAGCAACAGAAAACACTCTATCAAAATTGATGACTCACCTCCACCAGCAGATTTGTCACCAGTAAAGTACCACAGGGGTATACTTTGGACCCCTTACTGCTTAGCATCTATTTCTCAGAAGTCCATGCCAAAGTAGACAGCCTCTGGCTCACAAAGTTTGCTGATGAATGCAAACTGGAAGCAATCATTGAGTCCTCCAATGATGTCATCATACTACAAGAAGGGCTAACACAACCAAATGACCGGCACCAAAGCCATGGTCTAAAACTAAATGCAAAAAAAAGCATTATTATTCCCAAGGGCAAAATGGAATTTCCTACAAATTACAATATTGACAGCACTCCCTGAATTCTAACCCAGTTGTGTGAGGCTTGGGAATACAGGTTGATAGCAATCTGAACTTCAACCACCAAGTTTCCACAGCGGTAAGGAAAGCCTTCTATGTAGTGCACCTTATAAGCAAGGGCATAGCATGCAGGTCAACGGATGTTATAACTCCACTGTACTCATCCCTCACCAGACCACTAACAGAGTATAATGCACCATTTTGCATGTACCTCACCAGATACCTGCAGCAGCTGGAGTGACCTCAGAGGTTTCTCACTAATAAAATACAGGAACTCCAAACCATGACCTATGTGGACAGGCTAAAAGCCCTGTCACTTTACTCTGTGTTTTACAGGCTGCTGAGAGGTGACTTGTGCATAACTTATAAGGCAATCTCTGAATCTGTGCTAATGGAAATGCTGCACATCTGCAAGTCAAATGCCACAAAAGTCACTCACACTAGGGGTCTCAAACTAGCTTGTGACATTAACAGAACATGCTGGAGAGACATATATGTCTCCCAGAGACTCCTGCTTCTCTGAAATAGACTTCCTATTCACTTAAAACAGAGTTCCTCACTGACCCTTTTCAAATGTAACCTAGATAACTAGATGGGAGACCACAAATTCACCCCTAGGGTGGCACCCATGTCCTTAATGGACAGGGCTAGCCAGTGTTTATAACAGAACCACTCTGTTCATAAATTAATTCTGCAAATTACCCAAAAAGAACAGATGGGGATACTTGGGATTAACATGGCCATGGTTGTAAAGGCTCTATGCGAGCTATAGTAACCTCCTATGAACCTATGAACCTTTGAACTTATTGTAAACGGCAACATCCACACTGAACTGGAGGGGTCCAAAAGGAGAGTAGTATTGCTGGAAATGAATTCATCCTGAAGTCTTGGTGAGTACCTTCATGAGGTGGGTCTTGTTTTTCACAAGATCTCACCAAGACGATACTGACATATAGACTGCTGCAGAAGAAAATAGCAGTCCACAAAAATTACTAAAACTGAAAGGCCAAAAAAGAGCCATAAAGATGATAGAGTAGACTATTGAGGATAAGAAAGAAATTATGTATTGTTACTATTATGCCTGAAGCCCAGAAATTCCCAGACAGAAGATATACAAAAAGATTAAGAAAAAAATTAGAGGAAAGAAAGATACTTCCACAAGAAAAAACTGTCAGAGGCTTCAAATAAAAATTTATGTTCATTAATACAACAGATTTATGAAAAACATTATATAGACTAAGAAATCTTCACCCGTCTGGAAAAAGAAGCAACTGAAGAAGTGCAAAAATATAAAGAACAAAATCTAGAGACTTTTGAAAGGTATAAAAAAGAAATATGAACATGGGAAAGAAAGAGAGATCTGATATGGTGTAATACCTATGCAAAGGAGAAAGCTAAATTAATCAACACAAAAAAGACAGCCTCAAAGATGCTCAAAGAGAAATACAGGTAAAGTCATACTGATGTGGAACAATTCACAATAAAAATAAGATCACAAAGGGGGGACATAGAACAAAAGATTAGCAAAGTATAAGTTAAAATTATAATAGATGAAGTTATGGAATACTTGCAACATGAATGATTTATTGCAGGAAGTCTAACACAGGTTACATCACAACATGATGAAACAATGAGTCCCTAAAGTAAGGAGAAACCAGAGGAGCAGGAGACATCGGAAGAAGAAATATGGACATGAGAAAGAAAAATAGATTTAATCTGGTGCAATATTTATGCAAAGGAGAAAGCAAATCTAAATGATGCAAAAAGAGCAGCACTAAAGATATTTGAAGAGAAATACAAATGGAAAATTTTACAATACAAAAAAAAATAAGAAAACAAACAGGAAATGTAAAAAAAGAGAATTGGTAATGGAAAAGAAAATAGAAACTGAGGTTATGGGTTACCTGCAAAGTGAAGGATTTAGTGTAGAAAATCTAACTCAGATAAGATCACAGCAGGATAAAGCAATGGATCCCAAAATTAAGGAGAAACCAGTGGAGTGGGAAACATCTAATCAGTTGCCTTATGAAGATACTTTGAAGGCTTTTATAAGAAACTAGTACAAGCATTCAGTTGAAGTTGCACAGCAAGAGAAGGAACAGGAAACTGTGGCAACTCTGACACAACCAATGTTATGGAGTGATAGGCCAGTGAGCTCCTATATGAAAGAGCAATGGATGTCACAGGATGAAACTGGGATTTATTTTATATATTTGAACGCTTAATTGTTCGAATCACTAAAGATCGAACTTTAGTGATCGAACAATTAAATGTTCAAATATATTAAAAATAAATATTTACAAAATAAAAGAACAAGTAAAGGGTGTAAGCAGGGGGGGGCAAGCCCCCCTGCACTCCCACCCCCGCTACTTAAATATACCAACTTCGAGATCCCACTTCAGTGTGCTACAGTGCAGAAATGGAAAATTTCCCATTTCCTACACTGTAGTGTGATCTTGGAGTTGGTATATTTAAGTAGTGGGGTGTGTAGGGGTGCAGGGGAGCTTGCCTCCCTGATTACACCCTTTAGGGGGGGGTTTTATTAGTTTTTTTTTTTAATTTTTTAAAATATTTGAACATTTAAATGTTCGATCACTAAAGTTTGATCTTTAGTGATTCAAACATTTAAGCGTTCAAATATATAAAAGAGACCCTGAAACTGAAGAGAATGTGGCACAGGAAAATGCTCTGGAACGTTCTATAGAATGCCCGCCGAAAATGGAGAACAAAGAATGTGCCCTCAGTTCAGAAGAAAATGTTCTAACAGAAGAGTTGCTTCTGTTAATAAAATCAGATAGACATATTAGGATCAATGAAAGAAATCTACTATAGAAAGTCCATAAAACCCAAATGGTTAGAAGTTTGAGAAAACAAATGAACACAGTAGTTAGGACTGTCCATAAAGATGAATGTGATATAACAGAAGTAAACAGGATATATTACGGTGCAGTTAAATTAATAACAGATTAAGACTTACCACAAAAACATGTGGTAGCAAGGGAAAGTAAAGGAAGATATCGAATACCATCATGGAAGTATCGAATAGAGAAAACTATAAAGCAATTAAGGCAAAAGGTATCATTGCTAGAAGAGTATCAATGAGGAAACAAATAAAAAATACTCAGAAAAATAGACATGATAAGAGCAATGTGCAGTATCAGAACAGATCAGGATCTATTGTGCACTATCACAAATAATAAACTAAACATATCAGCACAGGCAGAAAAACTTAGAAAATATGCAGATACGTATCAAGGAAAAGTACAAAATAAGCAATTTATTGATGAACTAAAAAGTTTTATAGAGAATTGGGAAGCAAGCCAAAAGGAACTGAAATTTCTTGAATACCTAGTTGCGCACAGGACAACTAGTTTGCAGTGACAAGCACTGTCCCCACAGTCACAAACTGGATACTCCTGATAGTGACTGATATTCTCACTCCAGCTGTATAATCAATAAAAAGGGTCTGTTGCCATGGATATGAACTTTCCTACTTTCTCCATTACCAGCTTGGTGGATATGGACATCCTGAGTCAATATAGAAATTGCCTTATTTTTACTGACAACCAGTTAATTCTAAAAAAAAAAGCTGATATGGTATGTGAGAGATGTATTTACACAATGTCATTGGAGGCAAACCTGTCACATACAAGTACTCCTAATGTCAATAAGTTTGTCAGTTATACACACACTGCACCCATCACACACAATTCAAATCAGACATATCAACCCACATTTGCTGAGGCAGGTAAATGTAACCTTCCTAAACCACAAAGACCTCCTAGATGAAGTACACATAACAAATACTCTCAGCAGCCCCAAATGCATTCTTTTAAAACAATACCTACATTAACACATAGAGCTACATCTCACACTGTCTTTACCTCTAAGCCAATAAGGCATGCCAGCACACAGTCCAACATTCTAGTCATTGGAGACTTCATCGTGAGACACATTGATGCCCCTCTCACTAGGCTAGTCACAGTCAGTTGCTTATCAGGGGATAGGATCTGCCACATTACGCACATTCTCAGGTCATTGGACCACAAGTATCAATATGACTCAGTCATAGTCCATGTGGGAGTAAATGAACTGAGACATACCCCCCTAGGCTACATGAAGAGAGAGAGAGAGAGAGACCATGGAGCTCTTGAAATATGTGTCTCAGGTTGGTATGAGCCTAGCACTGAGCATAATTTTATCTTTTCCAAGAATGATGCCACAATATGATCAAAAGAAGGTTGGCTTCAATAATTGGCTTAGTTTCTGGTGTCATTCTAAGGAGGTGCAATATTTGTCAGCATGTTAGAAGATGGCCAACAGACCATGCTGCTTTGCCAGGGATGGTCTTAACATCTCCCCTCTAGGCATTTGAATATTAGCTAAAACATTATCTTCCCCACAGTGCCTTTTTTAGGCAATGACAAACTAAAAGTGCTTCCAACATAGCAAATCAAAACCAAGAAAATCTAAAGGGATTACTGCTCAATGCTAGGAGTCTAAACAAAAAGCTGCACTCCCTAGAAACTCTCTTTACCCTAGAGAATGCTGAGACATGGTTTAAAGCTGTGGAGAGCACTTAAACAGTGCAAGGTTATAATGCCCTCCACACATTTAGACCTGCTAATTCACAGGCAGAGATTAATGGTGGAGGTGTTTCTATTTACATCAAAAATAAACATACTTCAGGGATGATCAAACAGGAAAATGCACTTGAGCTGCACCATGCTTAAACCAGCATAGGCAAAATTCAGTACCACTTCATTGCAAGTTGTAGGTCCCCCTCTATGACCTAGGAGACCCTTACCATGTATTTAAATTTAGAAACATTAATCATTCAAACCAATTCCATATTCATGGGTGGCTTTAATTACTCCACTATTAACTGGGAATCCTATATGACACCAAATGTACAGGCACAGAGATTCCTGGATTTTGTAAACACAAACTCCCTGGACCAGTTAGTCAATTTCACCAAGCAGGGGTGGAACCATACTGGATCTGGTCCTCACTAATATGGGAGAGTGCTGTACACCCCCTACCATAATGTCTTCCCTGGTAAGGTCAGATAACAAAATGGTCTCCTTTGAAGTAAAAATAAAACCTGCACCCTCAGCTAAACCTGGAATATCCAGAAACTACTCTAAAGCTAACCTTCTGCTATTAAGTGATAACCTGGAGAAATTTCAAGCCACCATAAATGCCGAGAACACTGCTGCCTATGCAGAACTGTTCACAGAAACCCAGTACAAGCATGTTAATAGCTGCATAGATGCAGCTGTACCCAGTAGGAAGAAGTACAGAACTAACTCAAAAAATAAGCCACACTGGTAGAATCACAACATCAATACGCTGCATAACAGAAGGAAGAAAATCATGGTAAAAATTAGGAGATGCAGCACCCAGCAGGATAAAAACACTATCATCAAACTAAGTAAACAACTCAGAGGACAAATAAATTCTACCAAAGCCAAATTTGAGATAAGACTGGCCTCCCAGACCAAGGACAACCACAAAGCATTCTTGAACTTATGCCCACAACCTCAAAGGTGATACACAATTTTGTGCACAGCTCAGTGTAAATTAAGTCACCGATACTGAGCCAGAAGATACAGCAAACCTCCTGGCTGATAAATTGAGCTCCATGATTACCCCTCTCTCCCCCTCAACCTTCCTTCAGGAATTACCGTCAAATATAACTCCCCCTACTATCACTAGGGAACAGGTCCTTAATGCTCTCTTTAAGACCAAGAACACTGCATCAATGGGCCCAGACAATATCTCATCATACCTACTAAATAACATGAAACATAACCTATCAGGACCTCTGTAATTACTATTTAACTGTAGCCTCCAAACAGTCTTCATGCCTCATGAATGGAGAACAGCAACAGTCATCCCTCTGCACAAAGGTGAGCCATCTACAGACCTTGTAAACTACAGACCCATAAGTCTCACTAGTCTGATATGTAAAGCCATGGAAAGAATTATCATGGAAATTATCGATAGAGATATAGTAAACCTACAGAAACTGGATCCAGCCCAGTTTGGTTTCGTCAAGGGCAGATCATGACTACTCAACCCAGTGGATGTCTTTGAGAAGGTAGCCAAAGCAATGGATGAAGGAAAAATGGTCCACACTGCCTACGTTGACCTAGCCAAGGCATTTGACATAATACCCCATTCAGACAGGATATATATTATGTTATCAAAAAGCTGTTATATCAAACAGCTTTTCATCGACCCATAAAAGTCGAACTGTTACAATAGTGAACACCCAAATGAGCAAATTCTTTGCCTAGGAAAGAAACCGCTTGGCCATCCTTGTGAGTTTGCCCTTTTACCCACTTTAGTGCGATCTGGGAGTTGGTATATTTAGTTGGAGGGGTGTAGTTTGTGATAGGGTTAGTGATTTCTTTCCCAGGGAAAGAATTCACTCATTCAGGTTTTTGCTGTTATGAGAATTCAAATTTTACGGGTCAGTGAAAAGCCATTTGATATAACGGCTTTTCGATAACATAATATAGACCCTTCAGACATTGCTGACAAACTCAAAATGTTGGGTACAAACTTGTATGTCACCAGGTATATAGCCAAATGGCCCACAGACAGGACCCAGGAAGTTAGAATTGGGGAGTCCACCTCTACAAAGAGGCTAGTCACAAATGGAGTTCCTCAGGGATCAAGTCCTTGTACTGATCCTTTTTGGCATTTACCTCTTTGAAGTCAAGGCCAGTTTTATTGGTCTCTGGCTAACTAAATTTGAAGACTACTGCAAATTAGGAGCTGTCATTGAATCCCACACACTGACAAAAATGTTCTCCAGGAGGGGCTGACTCAGTCCACAGTAACTGGTGTCAGAGCCATGGACTAAAACTAAATCCCAAGAAATGCATAATAGTATTCTTTGGGAAGTTATCCACCCCTGGTTCATAGGTTCATAGGTTCATAGGTAGGTACTAGGCTATTGGCCCTGTGGCCTATACAAGCCCCGCTAAAAAGGTGCCCTGGCTTTTGCCACCCAAGAAAATTATTTTCCTGTGCCACTGTCGAGCATAGCCAAAGAGGTGATCCCTGGGCTGAATTTCCTATTTCCCATCCAATCATCAAGATTTTTCTTGAAGAGTGCTAATGAGGAGCTTTGTTTGATATAGATAGGTAGTTTATTCCAGAGTATGGGAAGTCTCTGGGACAGGAATCTATCCCTCCAGCATGTTCTGTTTATTGTGGTGACAAGGTTTAGGTCCCTAGAGCATGTAGCTCGGAGGGATTGGGATTTCTTTAAGTGGAGCATGTCCAACAGCTCTGGGTTTGACATAGCTTTGTATGTTAGGCAGAGATCACTTCTGAGTAGGCGATATGCGACGGAGTAAAGCTGGAGTTTTTTGAGACAGTCTGCATAGGGCATCTGTTTGAGGCCAGTAATCCTCTTTGTGAGGTATTTCTGCGGCCTTTCCAGTTGTTGTAGATGTCTTGTGAGGTACATACCAAAAGGGGCATTGTACTCTATAATGGGTCTACTGAGTGAAGAGTAGAGCGGAACAATGACCTCTTTTTTTCTGGATGAGAAACCTTTTGTGATGAGGTGTGCCACGCAGAAGGATTTCCTGACTACTGTGTCGATGTGATTATCAAAGGAGAGACTACTGTCCACCTGTGTCCCAAGGTCTCTTATCTCACTTTCAGTGTTAAGTATACTACCGCCTATGTTGTAGTTCATAGGTAAAGAGTTTTTACCAAAGGGGATGACAATGCACTTTTTGGCATTGAGCTTGAGGCCATGGCTTTGACACCAGGCATCTGTCTCAGTGAGGCCCTTTTGTAGGATGTCCACATCATTAGGAGTTTCAATTATGGCTCCAAGTTTGCAGTCATCTGTGAACTTCATTAGCCAAAGACCTTCTGTGTTAGTCTGTACTTCAGAGAAGTAGATACCAAACAGGAGAGGACCCAGGACTGAACCCTTTGGTACTCCACTTGTCACTGGTCTGAAGTCAGATTTGGAGTTTGCTACTTTCACAGTGTGGGGTCTGTCAGTGAGCCAGCTGGCAAACCATCTTGTGACATAGGGATTTATACCTAGTTTAGTGAATTTATCTATAATTCCAAAGTGGAGGATGGTGTTGAAAGCCTTGGCAAGATCTAGATAGGCTGTGTGAACCACCTTACCCTTGTCTACGGTTTTGGTGACTGCTTCATAGAAGTCTATCAGGTTTAGGAGACATGATCTGCCTTTTACAAACCCAAATTGGGTGAGGTCCAGAGTTTGGAGATTACCAATGTCTTTGTTTATAAGTTCCATGATGATACGTTCCATGGCCTTGCAGACCAGGCTCATCAGGCTAATGGGGCAGTAGTTCTCGGGGTCCATGGTGGCTCCCCCCTTGTGGACTGGGATAACCATCGCTGTGCACCATTCAGCAGGCAAAAAGGCTGAGGTGAGGCTATGATTGAACATGGTACTTACGTGGGGTGCCAGTTCATTCTGTAGTTGGTGTAGAATGCAGCCTGGGATGTTGTCTGGTCCCATGGATGCTGTGTTCTTGGCTTTGGAGAGTGTGGTTTTTACCTGTGCAGCCATGATTACAGGAACTTTGCAATTATTCTGGTATAGAGATGGGCTCTTTAGGGGGTGAGAGGGGGTAAAGTTAGCATAGAACCTATCTGCCCGGATGTTGGCAATATCAGTAGGGTCTGTATATTTAGTGCCATTGTGCTGTAACTCAGAGCTGATCTGAGTGTTGCCATTGAGATACTTGACATAGCTATAGAATGCTTTGTGGTTGTGTTTAGAATCAGTGTTGATTTTGTTTTGGTAGCTATCATATTGACAACACAACCCTCAGGGACACACGTAGATAGTAATCTAGCCTATAACCATCATGTGTCTACAGTGGTGAGGAAATCAGTCTATAATTCACAACTTATAAACAAAGATATGGCATCTAAGTTCAAGGAAGTCATTGTTCCACTGTATTCGGCATTCATCAGACTTATCGTTGAATACAATACTCCCTTTGGTATGTACCTAACCAGGCATATACAACAATTGGAACGTCAACAGAGGTTCCTCACTAAAAGAATACAGGGCATAACTAATATGTCCTGTGCAGACCGCCTCAAGGCCCTATCCCTGTATTCTGTTTCCTACAGGTTTTTGAGGGGAGATCTATGCCTGGCATACAGGGTATTGTCAGACCCCACTCTGATTGACCCCTGCATATCCACAAAACAAACAGCACCAGAAATGCCAATTCAAAAGACTTAAACCTTGACTGTGATATAAATAGGACCTGATGGAGAGACAGGTGTGCATCACAGAGACTACCCCACCTATGAAATAGGCTCCCCATCCATGTGAAGCAGAGTTCCTCCCTAACCCATTTCAAGTGCAACTTGGATAATTGTAAGTGAGACAGGAAATTAATCCCTGATTTGGCACGCATGTCTCTAATGAACACAGGTAACCTGTAAATGTTTCATCTCCCAAACCCTTGCTTACACTTATCAAGTGTATCAGAACTTGTCATAGATTTGGGATGCATGGCTAGGCTTAAAAAGGTCCTTGTAGTCATCAACCTAGTAAACATCTATGAACCTATGAATCTATAAAACACCATAAAAAAAAGAAAGAAATATATACACTTTGGAGAAGTATCTATGAAGATCCTGCAGAACATAACAAAGATGCTAAATGAATAGAAGTAAAAGAAAGAATAAGAAGATCAAATGTACAGGATATGAAAGTACCTAACTTCTGCCTAAGACATCTTTACATGAATAATTAGCCATAAGTAAGAACTATTTATATACACAGCCTGAGCAGACACCAGCCTGGTTAACAACAAGAAAAACAATACTCCTACTTAAGCGTGAACCTGCAAGCTATCCTAAAAACTATAGAACAAACATTTGCCTTCTGACGATGTATAAACTATACACTGGAACTGATGCCAACATTTTTTATAGTCATTTAGAAGAAAACTCAATCATGGCAATAGAACAATAGGGTAATAAAAGAAAGTCATATGGAACAAAGGATCATTGATGTTAAATAAACTCATAATGGAGAACTGTAAATAGTGGAGGAATATAAGTACAGCATGGATAAACTAAAAAAAATGACAGTATCCGACATTCATGGATGATAGAGTGCTTAAAAATGCATAAGATTACACTGATACATTATATTACAGCAACCATAAAACAATGGCAAACCACTTTGCAGTTAAGCCATGATAAAGGACAAATTATTATTCCAGGGATAAAACTTCAAAGGGAAATATTCCAGGGTGAATCTCAGTCACCACTGCTCTTTTGTCTTGCACTTAACCCATTATGATGTCTACTTAACAGATTAAGTAATAGCTACAATTTGGCTGCAAGAAATCAACAAAGTGTAAAAACTTCTCATCTTCTCTTTGTAAATGATTTAAAAATGTATAGTTCATCATCTGAGGAACTGAAAGCACAACTGCAAGTGGTCAAAACCTTTTCAGATGATATAAGAATGTCATTTCATCTTGATAAATGTGTAAAAGTAATCTTTAACGCAGGAAATCTGCAGCACTAGGAAAACATCAGTTTGGGACAGGAATGTGATATAAAAGAACTTGAGCAAGAGGGAGTATATAAATATTTGGGAACTGAAAGATCAACAATAAAACATGAACAAATGCAAAAAAAAAAAGAAAACAACTACGTATGGAATATTTTAGAAGACTAAAATTAATACTGAAAACAGCGCTGACATCTAGGAACAAAGTCCAAACTATAAATCAATTTATTCTTCCTGTCCTAGCTTACTGTTTTGGAGTAATTGACTGGCCCCAAGAGGTGTTGGATAGATTGGACAGGAAAATAAGAAGAATGCTTCATGCTCATCAGATATTTTATAAAAATTCCAACACAAAAAGCAGAGTGAACCAATCGATGACATTAGCTCCTGTCAAAACACACAGATCAAGTATAAAACTGGAAACCATTTAATGTAAGAGTGAGCACTTCGAGTCAAAACTGATTCATTAGACAATATAACAACACAGGAAAAAAAGTTTAAATACATCATACAGCCAATAGGAACACTTCACTAAGTAATCTATTAATTATAAAACTATGTAAAAAATGTTTACATACACATACATAAGGATATCAACATTGTCTCCCCCTCCTTAATAAATAGAATACAGCCAATAAAATCAATATCAAAAACTCTTAAAAGAGGTTAACATCATTAAAAAGACTCCTACTCTTAAGGGCAGGTTTAATAGACACCCTATAATTTAAACCACATCCCCTATATGCCTCTAATGGAATTATTCACCTCATTTCAGATGCCTCAGTCAGATTTCTAACATCTCCACCCCACTCATTTATTCTAATGGTCTCTATAACCAGAACAAACAAAGTAAAAATACAAACTAATATCAAAAAATGTGCAGGAGTATCCAACAGACTCATTTAATAAACAGCATTGTTTTTTTGAACTATCTCTATAACCAGAAACTTGAACTTATGTGTATCACTGTTCAACTTCACATGTTTAGCCAGTGCATTAGTGGTAGGCACTGTACTGATGCTATACAGATGTTCTCTTACTCGATCCCTTAGTAGTATATCCATTTTACCTATGTAAAATGATAGACATACTACGCAATAAGCTAAATAAACTAGATGGTGAGTATTACAGTCAGCTTTCACCTTAAAGCTGTACTCCTTACCTGTGTTTGGATATATGAAATTGTTGGTTGAATCTATATAATCACAATACCTGTAACTGGAGCATGGAGATGTACCATAATGCACATCAACCTGCATTCCATCCTCACCAATCCTAGGGTAACATAACTTACTTTTCAATAACTTTTTATTGTTATACAAAAATGTGGTTTCTTACCAACAATGGACCTAACATCATACTCCACTGTTAAAACCTGTCAATGTTTCTCTAGGATCTGAGTTATCTGCCGAACATTGCATGAATAGACTACAGGTTTCTTAGTACAAGAATTATTCCTATGATTCTTCACCTATACACCATTCACCACCCCCAGGGACCCACAGAAACATAAGGTTTCCCTTTTGTGGATCTAAATTCTGGTATAGTATTTAAAATATTATACACCTCACCACTATTATAGCCTCTGTTTCTAAACTTACTTCTCAGGGAATTCAGTTCATCTATGAAGCCTGTATCACTAGCATTCAGTCTAGATGCCTTCATGCCATGACCTCTAGTGATGTTCCTAAAAGTTTGTGTAGGGTGCATGCTCTGTCACTGTAAAATATGTGTTTCTGTAACAAATCCTCCTATATACTTCATATCTAACGTTATATCCTCCGTTTTAATAACAGTAACATCTAAAGATTCTATCTAGCTTACTGATTTATTCAAACTAAACCTCAGAAAAAACAGTAGTGGTGTTCAAGTGCTCATGAAAAGCCAAAAGCTGTTCCTCAGTCTCTTTTTAGAACATAAATAAATCATCAACAAACCTGTGATAAAAATAAATGAATTTAGAATACACAGAACTTAAAACAAACCTCTCTTCCCAAGCAATCATTAAAATATCGGTGTACCTATTGGCACTGGACATGCCCATATCTACTCTATCTTTCTGCAAAAATAAATCATTCCCAAACATAAAAATATTATTCTCAAGTATTAATTCCATTAAAAGACAAATAAACTCTAGTAAACCAGTGTCATAAAGACTATACTTGGTCAAAAAATAATGTAACATATCAATGCCTTCTGCATTCGGAATATCAATAAAAAGGGACTGCACATCAAATGTGACAAGTAAATAATCTGTAACACCATCTTCTCTGCTGACACATTTAAACAAATCATTCAAAAAATCCTGAGTGTCTCTCAGAATAACCTCATTCTTATTAATTAAAGGACACAGATGCTTTTCAACAAAGATTGACAAAGGTTCTATGCGCCAACCTCTACCTGCCTATTGCCACAATAGGCCTAAGGGGTGGTAACATCACATCCGTATGAACCTTTGGTGGCCCTTGTATAACTGGTATTTTAGGTTCATTAACCATTGAATAATTAACTTATACTCCTACATAAATACTCATAGAGTGTCATGTACCCTCCTTAATAAATTCAGAAAAAGAAGTGAATTCCACTAAAGAATGCTCAGCAGAACAAAAACAATGTAAATATTGGAAGAGCGTTGCACCACAAATATTAGTATTTCATCTGAGTATTCAAAACCTGCTAAGCAACCAAAATAGCAAAAAGACAGCTTCAAAACAACAGCTTCAATAACAGGCTTTTACCATGTTGAATCCACAATATATGAAATATAGAGCTTTGCTGTTGTAAAAGTCAAGTGGCATTGCAATTCCACAGCTTTAAAACATATGGATTTCATAAAAACAGAAAAAACAAACATAAAAGTGAAGAACCCTTCTAATGTAAACAATGGACAAGTGCTTTCAGTTTTTTCAAGCCTTCTTCAGATCCAAGTAGGTAAGCTGGGTTCAGTGTTTAAAAGTTGGTATCATCCAATGAAACAACCTCAGTCAATGATGAATGTTAAACCAGTCAAGTTAGTCCATTGGTACACACCTCCATAGCTTGAAGTTAAAACTCTTTATTTAAAACTCTTTGTTTAAAACAACATGACAGTTTGACTTTTCTAAGACAGACTCAGACATATTTTCAGAAGGAATATTAGCAAAATCTTTTCAGTAGGTTCTAGTTAGAACAAAAAGCTCTGCATAAAAGCCAAGATTTGAGAGAAAAAGGTGAAAAATAAAAATAAAAATAAAAATAAAGATGGTCATTTAGGGCACTTCTTTTTATTTCATTATAACAGTTTCTGTGGGACATCAGAGCCTAAGTCAGTATACCAAAGTTTTCTGGCAATGAATTGCTCGTCTATTTTTAAGAAAATGTTTTAAAGGGAATACAGCCATTAAGGCCAGGGGGGGTTATCTGCCCTCAGCCACATTATCCATTTGGCTTCCTCTCTCTCAGTCAGATTGGTCAGGTCTCCTTCTCTGGAAGTAAAATGTGTCTTTGAAATGACCATGAAAACAAAGCTATGTCCCTCATATTCACGTAAATAAAGGAAAAGAGAATTTCTTTCCTTTCTGTTACGTATATCAGATTGATGTCTGATAAATCTTTCCTTTAGCTTCATATTAGTTTTTCCAACATAAAATGCTGTGCAGGAAGTGCAGGTAGCTATGGAAACAATATTGCTGGTTAGGCAACTGGCTAATCCATAGAAAACAAATGCCTGTTTAGTAACTGGGTGCTTAAATGTGTTGCTACAATTGATTACATTGCAGATCTTGCAGAAGCCACATTTCTTTGCTCCTGATGAATTATTATGTACGTAGTTGTAACATATCCCATCATTTGAGAATAAAATCCTTTTGAGATTCTTTTTATTTTTGAAAAGGAAACTTGGGTTATCTCCAACAATCTCTTTTAACTTTTTATCCGAAGTTAGAATCGGCCAGAACTTTCTAATCACCTGGCATACGTTATCATGGTCTATAGTGTAAGTCAAATTGACCCTTAAGTTAGATGTTCTTTTAGGTATAGCTAGGAATGGTGTACTTTCACCTTCTCTGACCTTTGAGGAATAAAAAGGTTTGCCTTTTCCTTTACATATCTCATTAATTCTGGTCTTGTTTAGTTCTAAACTTCTCTTTCCATATCCTCGTTGGCTGAAATCATTAATAAGCCTTTCTTCTTCCTGGAGACAGGTTGCCTCTTCTGTACATAGCTTTGAAATCCTTGCAATGTGATTTTCAACAATGTTAGAGAAAATATGCCTGGGATGCATACTGGAAAAATGGTGCATGTGGTTTCGCCACATATCTTTCCTATAGAGGCAAATGTCTGTTCCCTTCCCCGGATCAAGAGATAATCTCACATCCAGAAAGTCAATCATCTCTCTAGATGTTTTTACATCAAATTTCAGGAAAGTAGTGGTCTGTGACAGGAAGTTAACAAAGCTTCTTAAATCTTCTTCTTTGCCCTTCCATACATTGAAGGCGTCATCCACAAACCAATTGTACAGAATTATCTGGTCATTCCAAATGTTATTAGCATCCTTGGACCAAGCTCTCACCCAGTTGGCTAAAACCAAGTTTGCATAACTATAGGCACAGGGCGTGCCCATGGCAACCCCCCATCTCTGCCAATAGTAGCTGTTGTCATAGGTAAACACATCGTACTCCAACACAATTTCCAAAAGATCACATATCAAACGTGATTCTACCTTCTCTTCAGTTAGAAATTCTCTTACTGCTTCAATGCCATAATTATTTGGTATGGAAGTGAATAAACTATTCACGTCAAGGGTTACCAGTAGCAGACTCTCAAGATCATCACGATGTTCTAGAGCTATATACAGATGTTGTAGAAACTCAGCTGTATCTTTAATCACAGTGGAGGCTCTAGGTAGCATCTTTTTTTAGTTCTTGTTCAATAAACATGGAAATAGATTCCATCAACCATCCTCTACCAGCCACAATTGGTCTTAAAGGTGGGCGTTTAATATCTTTATGAATTTTTGGTAATCCACTTATAGTTGGCACGGTGGGGTGCTCAGTGATGAAAAGATCATGCAAATACTCATTAATCTCTATTTACAATAGCATGTCATAAAGACCCTGCTGGATCTTCCGTTTCATAATATTTAGTTCATTCTTACTAATCAAGGAATAGGTCTTTCGATCACTTAATAATTCTTTCATCCATTGGGCATACATCATTGCATCCATTACCACTATGGCTCCTCCTTTGTCAGCAGGTTTAACCACAATATCATTCCTTTCTTTAAGCTCCAAAAGTGCCTGATTTTCTTCTTTGGTTAGATTGAAAAACTGTTTCCCTTTTTGAGACATTCTTGTTCTCATTAACGCATCTTCACAGGCATGAATAAAAGAATCCACAGCTGGGTGGTTGAGGGGAACAAATGTACTCAGTTTCTTGAGCATAATATTACTTTTAATGGGACATTTATCATTTCCATCCCCAAAAATATACTTCAAAGTAAGATTCCTTCCAAACATTCTAAGGTCCAGTGCGAATTCATCATGTGTAGATCTGGTTGCAGGAATAAAGCTAAGACCTTTCTCTAATAGATCTATCTGAGAGTGAGTGAGATGAATGTTCGAAATATTAACCACTAAAGAGTTTATTGTGTTACTTTCCTTTTCTTTCTCTCTCTGCTTTCAGATCTCCCTGTTCGAGAGACTTTGTTCATCATTAAAAAAGGGAGCTGCTCTGTGATGGTAACATGTTGTGCTCTTCTCTTGGGTATTGTTCCTAGTGGATGACCATTGATACCAGTACTATTAAAAGGACTGGTATTATTGACATTAATAATTGCATCCGAGTCATGTTCTTGTTCGATAACACAAGCATTTTCATTGGTGACAATACTCCCATTCGGGACTGTTCTGACTATAGGCTTTTGTTTGTCCATGTGATGGACTTGTGCACTATCCAAAAGATCTCGAGATCTATGGTTATTATTATTGGTGTGCAGAGTTGTACCTCTCTGCTCAGGATTTCTATCTTCTTTCCGTGGATGCTCATTGAAGTTTCTGACTTTAGGCCATTCAAATAAATGGCCTTTCTGTATATCATTAAAGTCTCTCATTAATTTCTGACTTTTAATGTCTTTTAGCTTAACTTCATATGCTGTTAACTTATCCTGTAAATTCTCCAATTTCATGAAGTTATTATCAGACAAATTCATACTTTCAAGTTCTTTTTGTTTCTCCTCTATCAAGGTGCTCATTTCTTCTTCTTCTCCTTGAGGCTTGAAGAAGTCAACCAACAGTTTCATATAACTGAAGCTTGTCTGTATATTAATTGCTTGCCATTTGGCCAAAAGCTCAGGGTAGGTGTTTCCATAACTGGGCATACATCTAACCCTAAGACCTCTAGGAATAACCTGATGATGTAGGCAGGCTTCCATATGGAAACATTGCCATTTTAATCTCTTTAGCTTAAATGCCGCATTTTCAACTGTTTTAAAAATAGACTCAAAGTTTAGGTCAATCTTTTCAGTTTCCACAACTGAAAACTCAGTTGTTGCAAGATTCAACTGAATCAGCAGATTAATTGCGCCAGACATAAAGCCTGTCGCTAACGTCTTTCTTTCCATGTCAATTAAATCTAGAGACATTGCGTGGAAAAGGTAGTAAAAAAGTAGTGACTCAATGCAAACTGCTGTTACAAACTGGGTGCGGAATACACATCAAACATAAGTCAAATCCAGAAAAAGAAGTAAATTATGCTAAAGAACGCTCAGTAGAACAAAAACAATATAAATATTGGAAGAGCGTTGCACCACATGTATTAGTATTTCATCTGAGTATTCAAAACTTGCTAAACAACCAAAATGGAGAAAAGACAGTTTCAACATAACAGATTCAATAACAAGGCTTTTACCATGTTGAATCCACAATATATGAAATACAGAGCTCTGCTGTTGTAAAAGTCAAGTGGCGTTGTAATTCCACAACTTTAAAACATATGGATGTCATAAAAACAGAAAAAAACAAACATAAAAGTGAAGAACCCTTCTGATGTAAACAATGGACAAGCACTTTCAGCTTTTTCAAGCCTTCTTCAGATCCAAGTAGGTAAGCTGGGTTCAGTGTTTAAATGTTGGTATCATCCAATGAAACAACATCCGTGAATTATGAATGTTAACCAATCAAGTTAGTCCATTGGTACACACCTCTATAGCTTGAAGTTAAAACTCTTTATTTAAAACTCTTTGTTTAAAACAACATGACAGTTTGACTTTTCTAAGACAGACATACACATATTTTCAGAAGGAATATTAGTAAAATCTTTTCAGTAGGTTCTAGTTAAAAGAACAAGCTCTGCATAAAAGCCAAGATTTGAGAGAAAAAGGTGAAACATAAAAATAAGAATAAAAATAAAGATGGTTATTTAGGGCGCTTCTTTTTATTTCATTTCAACAGTTTCTGTGGGACATCAGAGCCTAAGTCAGTATACCTAAGGTTTCTGGCAATGAAAACAGGTCATAAGTGAGCATAGCTCATTGCTCGTCTATTTTTAAGAAAAGGTTTTAAGGAACACAGCCATTAAGGCCAGGGAGGTTATCTGCCCTCAGCCACATTATCCATTTGGTTTCCTCTCTCTCAGTCATATTGGTCAGGTCTCCTTCTCTGGAAGTAAAATGCATCTTTGAAATGACCATGAAAACAAAGCTATGTCCCTCATGCTCGTAAATGAAGGAAAAGAGAATTTGTTTCTTTTCTGTTTCTTATACCAGATTGATGTTTGATCATTCTTTCTTTTAGCTATGTATTAGTTTTTCCAACATAAAATGCTGTGCAGGAAGTGCAGGTAGCTATGTAAACAATATTGCTGGTTAGGCAATTGGCTAATCCATAGAAAACAAATGTCTGTTTAGTAACCGGATGCTTAAATGTGTTGCTACAATTGATTACATTGCAGATCTTGCAGAAGCCACATTTCTTTGTTCCTGATGAATAAAAATGGATAATGCGTCTGAGGGCAGATAACCCCCTTGGCCTTAATGGCTGTGTTCCCTTAAACCTTTTCTTAAAAATAGACGAGCAATGAGCTATGCTCACTTATGACCTGTTTTCATTGCCAGAAACCTTAGGTATACTGACTTAGGCTCTGATGTCCCAAAGAAACTGTTGAAATGAAACAATAAGAAGTGCCCTAAATGACTATTTTTATTATTATTATTATTATTATTATTATTATTATTATTATTATTATTATTATTATTTTTATTTTTATTTTTCACCTTTTTCTCTCAAATTTTGGCTTTTATGCAGAGCTTGTTCTTTTAATTAGAACCTACTGAAAATATTTTACTAATATTCCTTCTTAAAATATGTCTGAGTCTGTCTTAGAAATGTCAAACTGTCATGTTGTTTTAAACAAAGAGTTTTAAATAAAGAGTTTTAACTTCAAGCTATGGAGGTGTGTACCAATGGACTAACTTGATTGGTTAACATTCATCATTCACTGAGGTGTTTCATTGGATGATACCAACTTTTACACACTGAACCCAGCTTACCTACTTGGATCTGAAGAAGACTTGAAAAAGCTGAAAGTGCTTGTCCATTATTTACATCAGAAGGGTTCTTCACTTTTATGTTCATTTTTTCTGTTTTTATGACATCCATATGTTTTAAAGCTGTGGAATTACAACGGCACTTGACTTTTACAACAGAAAAGCTCTATATTTCATATATTGTGGATTCAACATGGTAAAAGCCTGTTATTGAAGCTGTTGTTTTGAAGCTGTCTTTTCACCATTTTGGTTGTTTAGCAAGTTATGAATACTCAGATGAAATACTAATACTTATGGTGCAACACTCCTCCTTAATAAATTGTCCACATCCCCCCCGTCCAATTTCTTATACATACTGGGGTCATTAAGCATTAGCAGCATATTAGAAACATAAAAAGCATATTCCTATTATTACTATAAGGCCACCTTTATCAGCTGGCCTTACTACAATCGATTTATCATTCTGCAAAGCTCACAAAGCTATTTGTTCATCTCTGGTTAGATTAACAAAAGTGCCCACCCCTGTTTAACCCATCAGCAAATAACTCCATAATATCATTCTCGCAGTGTCTTATGAACTTCAAGTATAGGATTGTAACAGGTACCAAGGTACTTGGTTTAAAAAAGTTATTCATATCAAACCCCAAGTCTTTACATAGCAGTTTAAACATAAGATGTCTCAAGAACATCTTGATATCAATAATAGTGTTTGTTGCCTCAGCTGTCTGGGCTGGTATAAAAGTCAGTTCTTTCTACATAACCGCATTCTCCCTTTCTAATAATACACGTGAAGAAATATCCAAACTATGGACTGTTCTTCCTTTGCGACATCTTGTTCAATGTCCTGTTGTTTTCTGCATCGGTTATCATCTTCCTTTTCATTCTCCCTCTACTTGATGACCATGTACTTACCCCAACCTTCTGGATAGATAAAGGGAACAAAGGGGAATATTCAAGCACATTAGCTCTTCCTGTGCTCAAACAATCAAGACATGTTTTATGTATATCAGGTTGTACAGCTGTTGAGCTGTTTAAAATTGCAATTCCCATCTTCCTTCAAGCTCCCATATTGTTTCCAATGGAATTCCAACTAGTCATCTGCAGTCCATAAGATTGTATGCCTTTAGAAATCAAGGGAGCCATATTGGGTTCAATGGTCAGACTGGCAGAAATTACAGATTCAAAAGACCCTTCATTGTTGTGTATCAGAATATTGTTAGAATCAGTAGTTACATCATGCTCAACTAACTGCTCACCATGAGTTCTCTCTCTCCAGTCTTGGGCCAAGTGAAAACATGCCCAAGTGTAAAATTAATCCTATCTCTCTCAATTTTATGCTGTTTAGAGAGAATTAACCTCTGTTCAAAGATCGTTACAGTACCTAATATATTGCTCAATTTAACATCCAACAGTTCAGCCAGAAATCAATCGTACAAGATATTCTGCACTTGTATAATCTTATCAGTAAGTTTCTCCTCTTTGGTTTAAAAAAATTGACTAAGAGCTGAAAATAAATAAAACTTAATTCCAATTTCATTTTTTGCCACTTTGTTAAAAGTAGTGAATACTTCTCACTGTAAGTAGGCATCTTCAACACCTGTAAACCATGAGGTACAATCTGTAACTCAATACATGCTTCAGAGTGATGCCTCTGTGCTTGTAGTCTGTGAAGCTTGTACAAATCATTCTCAAGCATATAACATTCTCCAGAGAGCAAATTCATATCACAGTCAGTATGGATTTTTTCCAGCCACTAACACGCACCATTGGGCTAAAAAATGGGTTTCATTCCTCCTAAGATAGATGGGCATTCTTTCCACAGCAGAGCCAGCAGCTAACTGATTGCTGCTTGGATTATAGTTCAACTCCACACATCAGTAATGCCTTCTGCCATTATTCCAGTCTGTTCCATAGAAAAAGAAAACACACAACCACCAATGAATAAAGGCTGGATAAAAGGTTCACTAACTGAAAATAGATAAAATCCCAACACAAAAAGCAGAGTGAACCAAACGATGACACTAGCTCCTGTTAAAACACACAGATCAAGTATAAAACTGAGAACCATTTAATGTAAGTGTGAGTGCTTTCACTGTCAAAACCGCTTCATCAAACAACATAACAACACAGGAAAAAAAGTTTAAATACATCATACAACCAATTGGAACACTTCACTAATTAATCAATTCATTATAAAAATATGTAAAAAATGTATACATACACATATATAAAGATATCAACATTGTCTCCCCCTCCCTCACAACTACAATAAAATCAATAAACTCAACATCAAAAACTCTTAAAAGATGTTAACATCATTTTAAAAAACCCTACTCTTAAGGGCAGGTTTAGTAGACACACTATCATTTAAATCACATCCCCTATATGTCTCTGAATGAATTATCCACCTCATTTCAGATGCCTCTGTCAGATTTCTAACATCTCCACCCCACTCATTTATTCTAATCATCTCTATAACCAGAAACCTGAACTTATGTGTATCATTGTTCATCTTCACATGTTTAGCCAGTGCATTAGTGGTGGACACTGTACTAATGCTATACAGGTGTTCTCTCACTTGGTGACCAACAATTTCATACATCCAGACACAGGTAAGGAGTACAGCTTTAAGGTGAAAGCTGACTGTAATACTAGTCATCTAGTTTATTTAGCTCATTGTGTAGTATGTCTTTCATTTTACATAGGTAAAACAGATATAGTACTAAGGGATTGAGTGACAGAACATATGTATAGCATCAGTACAGTGTCCACCACTAATGCACTGGCTAAAGATGTGAAGTTGAACAATGATACACATAACTTCAGATTTCTGGTTATAGAGACCATTATAATAAATGAGTGGGTTGGAGATGTTAGAAATCTGACATAGGCATCTGAAATGAGGTTGATAATTCAATTAGAGACATATAGAGGATGTATTTTATATTATAGGGTGTCTATTAAACCTGCCCTTAAGAGTAGGAGCCTTTTTAAATGATGTTAACATCTTTTAAGACTTTTTGATATTGATTTTATTGGCTTTATTGTATTTGTTTGGAAGGTGGAGACAATGCTGATATTCTTATGTATGTGTATGTATACATATTTTACATATTTTTATAATTAATTAATTAGTGAAGTATTCCTATTGGCTGTATGATGTAATTAAACTTTGTTTCCTATGTTGTTATGTTGTCTGATGAAGCAGTTTTGACTGTGAAAGCACTCACAGTTACATTAAATGGTTCTCAGTTTTATACTTGATCTGTGTGTTTTAACAGGAGCTAGTGTCATCGTTTATTTCAGTCAGCTTTTTGTGTTTGGATTTTATCAATTTTCAGTTAGTGAAGCTTTTATCTGGCCTGTATTCATTGGTGGTTGTGTGCTTTCTTTTTATTTCATAAAAATCAATGCATACCAAGACTATAGATTTCCCTTTCTGAAGGAGGTATGGGCCTCCTCTAGATTGATTACATGTATAGATCTGTAATCATGGAACTGCATACATATCTGCTGACCTCACAAGACCCAAATGTAGTGAAAGTTTTGAAACATTAGGAGAAAAAGTCTAAGATGACTTCCCTGCTTAGTTTAGCACAAGTATACAGGCATCAAGCAGGAATGGAAATCAAACAAAAAGAAGACAAAAATCGGGCAGCAACTAAATGTGCCAAAACAAAAAAGAAAGTATATAAGGTGAAAGATCAAATGAGATTGCAAGAAATGTGGAAAATGCATAAATATAGTTACAAGTATAGAAACTCTTTTAACAACCTCAAGTTGACCAGGATCGAACACAGGAATGGTTAAGGAGAGGTGAATTTAAACCAAAAGATGAAAGGCTAATATTGTTGGCCCAAGAAGAGTACAGCCATGAGGTCGACTTTGGTCACCCAAGGCAGTGAAAGAGTTATGTATATGATATATTTTATATGCGGCCCCAAGACAATTTTTGTTCACTCAAAGCAGACTCAGCAAGCCAAAACATTGGACACCCCTGCCCAAAATAGTGGACTATGTACTCGTTGGTTTACAAAGTCCATTGAATATGTGGGAGAAACAGACTAATGAAGGTTTTTGTAAAACAGAACTGGAAATAGTTGCACATCTTGTTGCCAGCTGTGATATAGTAATGGCAGAAAGACTGTATACTGAAAGGCATAATAATGTGGTAAGACCGTTCCATTGGGGATTGTGCAAACATTACAATATTGAAGAAGCTGAAAAACACTGAAAACATGAGCCACAAAGCAAGTTTATATCACATGGGATTATCCATTACCAACAGTTCAAAAGATAGATGCGAGAAAACCAGATATAGTAGTCCTTGAAAAAAAGACAAAAGTAGCATTGATCACTGAAATTGCTACACCCAGTGACTACAGTGTCTTATGTACAGTTAGACACATAGTCATAAAATACCAGGCTATGCAGGCAGAAATGAAGGCAATGTAGAAGAAAGATACCCAGACATTTCCAGAAGGAATAGAAGCAACGGGTCTTATAAAAAATAATTTAGAATCGTACTTAGATATGTTACCGATATGTGTAACTCCATACAAATTGCAAAAGGACTTATTACTGGGCACATTATGATTACTGCGACAAACACTTCTGGCTAACATCAATGATTGAAACAATACTCATTTTTGAACTTTAATCACACTTTGACTTAGGAATGAGGTCCATTTTCATCATGGTGTTAGAAACCCAAAACACTTGGAGAAATGAAAAAAAAACAGAGGCCATTCCTAATCTTTTGGCTGACAGGTTCAACTCAAATTCCTTCCCCCAGATAGTCCAAAGGAAATATTGCATACCACAATACCCCCAACCATTACTAGGGAATAGGTTATTAATGCACTTTCAAAGGCCAAAATACTGCAGCAGTGGGCCCTGATAACATCCAAGAATGTTTAATAAGTAGCATGAAACATGGCCTCTTTGGTCCACTTGAATCACTTTCCACATGGAGCCTTCAGACAGGTTTTGTGCCCTAGAAATTGAAGATGGCTGCAGTCATTCCCCTGTACAAAGGAGGTCCAACCACTGATCTGAGTGACTACAGTCTCATAAGTCTTACCAGCCTCATATGTAAGGCCATGGAATCATTGGACTCATCACAGTTCGGCTTTGTTAAGGTCATCCATATTAAATCTGCTGGACTTTTTTGAGAGGGTCAGCAAATCACTGGATAAAGGTAAGACTGAGTACACAGCTTACCTTGACCTGTGCAGGATCTTTGACACAATGCCCAACTCAGGCATTACAGACAAGCTCACTAATTTAGGCATAAGCCATTGTATAACCCCACTGGATAGCCAAGTGGCTCACTGGTAGGACCCACATGGTCAAATAGGTGAGGCTACCTCCACAAAGCGACCAGTCACTAGTAGAGTTACCCAGGGCTCGGTACTGGGCCTGTTTCTTTTGACATCTATAACTCTGAAGTGGAGCAAATGATGTTGGTTTATGGCTGACTAAGTTTGCAGATGATTGCAAGCTGGGGGTTATCACTGACTCTTCTGCAGATAGTAGCATTCCTCAAGAAAGTCTCTCTCAGAATATTAAATGCTGCCATAGCCATGGTGTTATACTCAATCCCTTTGGAAGTCAACCATCCTGGCTAATTACCATGTTGATAATATACCCCTAAGAGTCAGTCTAGTGGTCAGGGATCTAATGAACACATGGCCATAGTGGTGAGGAAATCCTTTTATGTTGCTGTGGACTTATGTGATGGAGCTGTTTCCACTTTGTTGTTTTTATTCCCATCTATATGAAACTGAGTTTGTCTATTACCCAGTTTAAGCACAACCTAGATCTGGGGATGGAAAATACAAAATTTACATCGGTCTAGCAACCATGTCCCTTACGGCACCCATGGACCTCAATTTCCTTTTTGAATACAGGACATCATTATTATTTTGGGAAAACTTGGCTAGGCTTAGAAAGTCCCCTTCCCCAGGTCTTTAGCCTAGTAGCAGTCTATGAATTTATGAATCTATGAACCTATTATGGCACTGCACTATATAACTGAAAGAAAGTGATGGCCTCATTCTCAGACAATGTCAAGAGCTGAGTTATACTGTACAGCTGAGATTCCCTGCCATGTTACATCTGGCAAACAACAACAACAACACACAAATGTCATTCACAACCCACAAGGAGTAGAGAAGTTCTTCAAAGGAAGTGGTGAGACGAAGAAGGACACCTATTCAGAAGTTTTACTACAACCTGGTATTATTCCATTACTTGACAAAGGACAGACAGAATGACATCTGTATCACCCAACAAGTCCTGGATCCAGAAGAAATGGAAGGAAATAAGGAACAAATCCATGGCAATATGGGCTTTGGGAAAGTCTAAAACTCAACTTTTCCTACCTTGGTTACCGCCTGTAGTAGGTTTCCCTGTTGGTGCAATTGGGATGAGCTTTGGGGACTCAGGAAGAATTTGACCTGTTAGAGCAGGAGATTAACTTAGAGGAGTTAAAAACAGTGGGACATTCCTGAGTAGACTCTTCCTCCTCAACTGGAGTGCTCAGAGAAGAGGAGTGATCTGGCTAGAAGACTGCAACAGTATACTTTCAATTTCAATTTCACTTACCATGGGTATGGGACTGATTGTAAGGGTAAACAATGGCACATTGTATTTTTTGCAGCCTTACATTTTTTGATTCTGGTGTTATGGGGCATAATTATGCTAATTTATGCAGTGAATTACAGTGCAGAAAAGGCTCAGACTTTGGTATGATTTTCCAATAATAGAACCACTGCAGGACAGTGACATAGCACTTGCATGGGCACTATCTTCTGCTACCTTTAGAGTAAACACTCAAGAAGGGGAAGCAGCAAGGCCTTTTCCATAATCACCTTCTCTTCTAGTAATTCCTAATTGATCTGTACTCATTTTTCTCTTCTTTTTATTAGTTGAGATTTTAACACCAGCGCTACTTATTTAGACAAGTTAGATTGTTCCTAGCTTATCTGACTGTCATTTTAACAGTTAAAACATTATAATACTATTTCCCCTTTTTTAAGCTTTTTGGAACTTCAAAGTTATCCTTTTTTTCTGAACTTGCAGATACACCATGGTTGTGGGCCAAGGATGTCTAGGGAGGATCAATGTATATCGTGAAATATGAAGGGCCTTCCTTGGCAATCAAAACAACAGCCATTTTAAAGCACATAGATATTGTCCCAACATTGTGCTGCTGCAAGAAATTAAATTCAGGAAGAGTAGAGTTACACACTTTTTGAAGGCTTGGAAGGGTTCTGTACATTGCAGCTCTGTTGACACACCCAAAAGGTGATCTTTTGCTTCATGGTTCATTATAACGAGATGTCAAGAGTGAAATTAAGTATATGTATGAGAGATGGATTATTTTATGTTATGGGGATAGTAATGGAGAGATTATTCTTGGGAACTTTTATGAGCCCAACATAGATGATACCACCACTCTGAAAAATTTTACTTAAGATATTAACACCTATGGTGAAGGGTCATACATGGGATTAGTGGGGGATGGGGGATTTTAAAGTTGTGATGGCTCCAGAGCTAGACAGGTTCCCTGGAGAGAATAAAGGATCCCCTAAGGCTTCCTCACAATTGTATAGTATGCTGAAAGATTTAGATTTTATGGCGGTTTGGAGGGCATATAACGTAGGAGTTCTAAATAACCTTATTCATCCCATATGGGAAAAGTGTCAGCAGACTAGATAGATATGTGGTTCATAGTGGTACAGTGAAGGACTCTGGTTAAAGAAATTAGCATAGTGCCAGGTCCATTATCAGACCAAAGGCTGGATGAGCTTAGTTGTGCTGTTATAGCTAGGGTACAAACCAACATGATCTGCAATTTGATCCTCTATTGCTAAAGAAGGAAGGGTTTGTTACATATGTAGAAGACTAGGGAAGACAGTGGTGGCAAATGCTGGGCAACAGGGGACAAGACCCATACTTTGCATAGCCATAATTTATGATAATCTATAGACAAATAATCTGCCCATCAGTTTAGACAGAAGTAGTGAAATGAAGTGCCAAGAGCTCGTGAATAGTGTCACAGAGAAGAAAAATGAGCTGAGAAGGAATATTTCAGATAAGAAGAAAATAGCATGTGAGATCTGAATCTCAAGATGGGAGTACAAATGGATGCTAGGTATCAGGGAATTGTGGAAAAATGGGAATGCATGAGACTATTTTACAGGGCCAAGGGATACACCTTTCAGAAGTACTAACCAAGAAATGTGATGAACATAAAAGGAAGGTTATCTTTCATGGCCATAAAAGTGCATAGAATAAGATAATCATACATTTTTAGGACATTAATAAGATTTTCTGGATCTGTTAAATTATGTGGCAAGTAAAGGAGGCCCCAGAGAGATTCGTCACATTATTCTCTTCTTGAGTAGCTACAATATCCCAGTGGAGTTAGTGACCTTTAAGTGTCCAGGAGGTGGTAGCGGCCATTCAGAGTTTGACAGTAGGGAAAGTGCTGGGGCTGGATGGAATCACAGCTGAGTTCATTAAGCAATTTAAATCACAGTTAAGTGCCTTATCTTTAGATTTTATAGTCAATGTATTACCCAGGGGCAAGTCTCAACAAACCTTTCCAGCACAAAAGTAAGCAACTACCTAAACATTCTAGGAAGTCCCTAAATCAAAATAACTGTCATCTTATTTTGTTGCTGTAGGTGGAGCTTAACATTTATGCCACAGTTTTAGCCAATGAGCAAGATAAAAAGAATTCTAGAATTTGTATGCCAAAGTCACCTGGAAATCATAAAGGGCAGTCAAGGGGGACCCGGTCTGGTTCAGTTATGTCTACCTACTCAGAAACCTTATAGTGGGACACTGATTTTCAAAAAGCCTTTGACTCCATTCAGTGGAATTTTTTATGGGTTGGTATGCATGTTATTGGCTTCCTCAGGGAATTCCTTCATATGTGGGAGCTGCTCTATCAGAACCCATTGGCACAGAAATATAGTGATCGGGTACTTTCAAAAAGATGTAAATTAAATGATGAACCAGGCAAGGTTTGCCACTATCACCACATTTGTTTGTGTTGGCTGCCTTTGTTATAGATTGTATTCTAATGCATAATCTGGGCAGTAAATGTATCCCTCTTTACAGCTCTCACACACTTCTCTCATCATGGTACCGTATGACTGTATGCTATGAGTAACAAACCTTTCAACAAGTATAGACCCAGTTGTCAGCACTATTCAACTTACTGATTGTTATTTAGGGCTAAGGGTAACTATGCATAAGTCACTGATATTCCCATTATAGGCGCATAGGTAAGTACTAAGTTATCTGCCCTTGAATAGCCATTTTAAGCCTAGCTAATTTCCCTTCTTGTGCTTGAAATAACTTATTCAACTTTGTTATGGACTGGTCTTATCCATGCCATGGTTGACAATCATATAGTACTCATGATGAGAATAACTAGTATCATACCATAGATATTTTGAGGGGAATCATGCCCGGGATATAGCATTCAATAATTAGCATTCAATAGTTATCTTTGTCCATTAGTAGTACAGAGGTCAGTCCTGGGGTACATTTTCTTTTTCCTATCTATAGGTCTAAGTTGTGCTTGAATATGGGCAGGGATGAGCTTTGTTTTATGTGAATGGGGAGTCTGTTCCAGAGCACTGGTAGCCTTTGCAAGATATACATGCTCCATCCAAACCATTCTACTGACATTGAAAAAAAAGCATGTAATGCTAGTACCATTAGACTTGCTGATGTGTTGTAAATCCAAAAATAATAGGTTGGAGGATGTCTTGTATGCCAGACAGAGGTCACCTCTTAGCAGTCTGTAGAATACTGAGCATAGTAAGAGGGCTTTGAGTTGGTCCATTTAGGACATTTTGTGCAGGCCTTGTATTATGGCAGCTCAGTGAGTGTTCCAACTGTTGCATGTGTCTGGAAAGATATATGCAAAATGGGACTTTATATTCAATGACTGGCCTAATGAGGGCTGAGTAAAGGGCAATGACATCCCTAGATCTAGAAACAATCCCTTTGTTTATTACCTGTGTAATATAGAAGAACTTTATTACAACAATGGAAATGTGTTGGTTAAAAGCTAGGTCACTGTCCACATAAGTTCCCAAATTCTGAACAAATAGGTAAACTCTTATGAGAGTACTGTCAATGCAATAGTTATCCTGAAGAGAATGACTTCCCAAAGGATAAAATAATGGATTTTTTTTCATTTAGTTTCAGTCATGACTTTGACACCTGCTATATATTGCAAACTAACCTTCCTGCAGACTGCTTAAGCCATTTGGGAATTCAATGACTGTCCTTAGCTTGCAGTCATCTGCAAACTTAGAAAGCCAGAGACGTTTGGAATTGGCTTTTCCTTCAGACAAGGAAACATGCCAAACAGGGGAGGTCCCAGCAAGAATCCTGGGGACTTCACTGGTGACTAGTCTATGTGAAATTAATTTTCCCTGTTTTGATTATCTGCATCCTATCTGTAAGCCAGTTTACAATTCAGTTGGTGACATAGGGGTTTATTGCTAGTTTATTTAGCTTGTCTACTATGCTTCGGAGAGGAATTGTGTCAAAAGCTTTGGCCAGGTCAAGGTATATGGTGTGTACCATTTTCCCTTCACCCATTGCTTTGGTGAAAATTTCAAAAAATCCACCAGGTTGAGTAACCATGACCTGCCTGAAACAAATCCATACTTAGATGAGTCTTTCCATAGCTTTGAATATGAAGCTGGTCAGACTTATGGGTCTGTAATTGCCTAGGTCTGTGAAAGGTCTTCCCTTATGCAGGGGAATGATGGCACCTATTCTCCATTACCTTGGTACTTGTATGGAGGCTGAGACTGAACAGTGTTGTTAGGTGTGTAGTTAATCATCCTTCATGCTATTTAAGATGCATCCAGAGATACCATCAGTGCCCATCAATGCAGTATGTTTAGCTTTTGATAGCACTTGTAGGACTTGGTCTTGTGAGATAGCTGGAGATGAGGCAGTTTTAGGCATGTCTTAAGCGACAAACACAGGGGAGAGAGGGGAAGTTTGTCAGCCAGTAAGTTAAGTATAGCTTCACCCTCAGTATAGGTGACATCATTTTTCAATCAGCTCAGAACATTGCTGCATTGTGTTTGAGGTTACAAACAAAAATGCCTTGTTATTGTCTGGCTAGGGCAGCTATATTTGGTGGGTTTTATTAAGTTCCAGAGTTGTTTGTTTATTTCAGTGACAAGGGTACCGACATTCCGAGAATTCTCTTCCTACTTTTGGTCAAAATCAGTTTCCTTTTATTATAAAGCTTGTAGATGTTATAGTCCCACCATCTGTGTTCTTTTTTTCCTCAGGATTTTGCCTGCACTTGCTCCTATGTTGTTCAGCTGCATCCATGCTAATATAAAGTGATGGTGTACATTTCTGCATATTCAGTGGAGTTAACTGAGTTTGGTGGTGATTTGAAGTTTGCCAATGTAGCATGTAGCAGTAGGTAGTTTGTTGTAATGAAATTTCAAAAGGTGCCTTGGGTGGAAGAGGTCTCTGGTTTCAGTTTTATTTAGAAGAAGACTGCTTTATGGTCAGGCCTAACAAGTGATGAAGATATGCAAGGGACAGTGCAAGATGCTCTTGTAAGGACCAGATCCAAAATGTTATTTCTCTTAGTTGACACTCTGACTTATTGTTTTAGGATATCTGTATTGACAAAGTTCAGGAATTTTAGTGATGGTGTAAGTTCCCCATCTTTAGTTATATAGTTTAGATGACCTAGGAAAATGGTATTGGGTTTACTACTGGATAATACGTAAAACAAGGATGGCATTAGGTTTAATACATTAAACAAGGATACAAGAATTTCATTGCAAACAGCTTTCATTTAACGTTGTCTCAGATTGTAAGTACTTGGGAATTGTTATGTCCTTCAATATGGAGGAGGTGGTGGTGTGGAACACTGTCCCCCTGATGTGGTATGTTCACTCAAAAATCGCTCATCTAAAACTTCAGAGGTTACCCTTTTTACATAGATTACAGACAATGAATATATTTTTGTTGCAAAATCAGTGTTTTTGCTCAGGTATTTGCCTCACAATGCTTTCTTCACTGCTATACCCAAATATCCAAAAATACTAGGGCATTTTCAATGCAGAGAGATAATTCCATGAACTATCAGAAGAAAGTTACACATAGCCAGCAAGGAGGGGAGGTTTTGTCTCACCAGTATAGCTGTTTATGGAGGGGCAAGTATTGGATTTTTTTTTTTTGTTAGAGTGAAGAATGGCCCCTTACCCATTTAGCTCATACCAAAAGTTTTAGTAAGGGAGCACTGCAAAGAACCAAGGAACAAAGTCCCTTCCTACAAAGTATGGGACCCAAGTAAGATGGATCAATGGTTTCTGAATCAGGGCAAGGAGAGAAGTAGCGCCATCTCACATTCTTCTACATAGGCCACAATCTGAGAACAATGGCAAATAAACAATCAGTTGGTCAGATTGGATTGAGGTGAGGATTATCTATGTGAAGAATCTTCTATATTACTTCTCTCAAGCAATGCCCTCCCATGTGGACTGAGGAAACAATTTCCAGAGGCAAAGATTACATGGTGGTAATACTTGCAAATAAGTGAATGTATTTAGGTATGCAGTGAAATTATACCCTCCCCTGCATGGACAGGAGACACAGGTGGTAATGTTATTGCCCCTTCTCTCCAAAAGGTTCACAGGGGGACCAAGGGACCCCCAGAAATCAGAACATCCTAATACAAGCAAAAATTGGAGAGAATCTTGAAGTGGGATTTTATCAAAGCAGAATGGACTCATTGCTTACACTCTCTTGGAGGTGTTAGACTCCAACCACTATCTAGGTTCAGTTTGGCAAAATTAATTTTTGATTGGCAGAAACCCCCTGTTTAATAAGTTTCTCTTAAGCAAGGTAAAAGACGGAAGGTGCTGACATTGCAGGGTAGAAAATGTAGACTATATGTACTTTATCTGGTACTGTTCAATGATTGTCCCCCTTTGGTTGCAACTTACTTTAGGTATTTATTCTGCCATATGACTTGAATGGTATTGGAGGTCTCCCCAAAGTTCTGTTTATTAGGTTTAGCTTATATGAACTGTAATACTCCTAGGACATTGTGCTCTATATTAGATGTGTCACAGTGACCTTTCTAACTTTGATCATTAGGTTTTTGGAAAGTGGCACTATTTAATTTGGTTTGCAGATTTCACACACTAAGTTGCTAGCTAAGGGAATGTTATAGCAATAAGTTAGACATGCATGAGTGGTCCAGTGCATTGTGTATCTTGGTACATCTATTAAGTCAGGATGACTGATTATAATGTTATTTTCTGTTCTGTTATTACTCTGTCTCAAAGATGTTAATGTCTTTCATTGTATTAGTATAAGTAGTACTTTTCTTCTCATTGGTTATTTTGTGTTTGTGTTTATGGATTAACAAAAAAAAAAACTCAAATGACATATGCCAATATTGCTGGTGTTTATTATCCAAATAGGTTCATATGTTCATAGGTAGGTACTAGGCTATTGGCCCTAGGGCTTATATAAGCCTAACCAAAAAGGTACCTTGGCTTTCGCCACCCAAGAACATTATTTTCCTGTGCCCCTGTTGAGAAGAGCCACAGAAGTGATCCCAGGGTGAATTTCCTATCTCCCATCCAATCATCAAGATCTTTCTTGAAGAGTGGTAATGAGGAGCTTTGCTTGACATAGATAGGTAGTTTGTTCCAGAGTATATGAAGTCTCTGGGACAGGAATCTATCCCTCCAGCATGTTCTGTTTATTGTGTTGACAAGATTTAGGCCCCTTGTGCATGTAGCCTGAAGGGACTGGGATTTATTTAAGTGGAGCATGTCCAACAGTTCTGGATTTGACATAGCTTTGTGTGTTAGGCAGAGATCGCCTTTGAGTAGGCGATATACAATGGTGTAAAGCTGGAGTTTTTTTAGATGGTCTGCGTAGGACATCTGTTTGAGGCTGGTAATCCTCTTTGTGAGGTATTTCTGTGGCCTTTCCCATTGTTGTAGATGTCTTGTGAGGTACATACCAAAAGGGATGTTGTACTCTATAATGGGTCTAATGAGTGACGAATAGAGGGGAACAATGATCTTTTTTTTTCCTGGATGAGAAACCTTTTGAGATGAGGTGTGCCATGTAGTAGGATTTCCTGACTACTGTGGTGATATGATTATCAAAGGAGAGACAACTGTCCACCTGTGTCCCAAGGTCTCATCACACTTTCAGCGTTAAGTAGACTACCATCAATGTGGTAGGTCATGGGTACAGAGTTTTTACCAAAGGGAATGGCAATGCACTTTTTGGCATTGAGTTTGAGGCCATGGCTTTGATACCAGGCATCTGTCTCAGTCAGGCCATTTTGTAGCATGTCCATAACATTAGGAGTTTCGGTTATGGCTCTTAGTTTGCAGTCATCTATGAACTCTGTTAGCCAAAGACCCAAAGACCTTCTGTATTAGCCTGTACTTCAGAAACATAGATACCAAACAGGAGAGGACCCAGGACTGAACCCTGTGGTACTCCACTTGTCACTGGTCTGAAGTCGGATTTTGAGTCTGCTACTTTCACAGTGTGGGTTTTGTCATTGAGCAAGATAGCAACCCATCTTGTGACATAGGGATTTATACCTAGTTTAGTGAGTTTATCTATAATTCCAGAGTGGGGGGTGGTGTCAAAAGCCTTGGTGAGATCTAGATAGGCTGTGTGAAGCACCTTACCCTAGTCTATGGCTTTGGTGACTGCTTCACAGAAGTTTATCACATTTAGGAGACATGATCTGCCTTTTACAAACCTGAACTGGGTGGGGTCCAGAGTTTGGAGATTACCAATGTCTTTATTTATAAGTTCCATAATGATACGTTGCATGGCCTTGCAGACCAGGCTCATTACGCTAATGGGTCAGTAGTTCCCAGGGTTTGTGGTGGCTCCCCCTTTGTGGAGTGGGATAACCATTGCTTTGCACCATTCAGTGGGCACAAAGCCTGTGGTGAGGCTATGATTGAACATGGTGTTTAGGTGGGGTGCCAATTCATTCTGTAGTTCATGTAGAACGCAGGATGTTGTCAGGTGCCATGGATGTTGTGTTCTTGGCTTTGGAGAGTGTGTTTTTTACCTGTGCAGCCGTGATTACAGGAACTTTGCATTCTTGTGGTATAGAGATGGGCCCATTAGGGGGTGAAAGGGGGGCGAAGTTAGCACTGAACCTACCTGCCAGGATGTTCTCAATATCAGTTGGTTCTGTATATTTAGTGCCATTGTGCTGTAACTCAGAACAGATCTGAGTGTTGCCATTGAAATTTTTGACATAGCTATAGAATGCTTTGTGGTTGTCTTTAGAATCAGTGGCAATTTTGATTTTGTAACCAGCTTTGGCAGATTTTATGAAGGATCTCAGCAACTTACTGAGGCTGACCAGTGAGTTCCTCCAATCATGGGATTTTACTCTTTTTTTGCAACAGTTTATTTCTTCTGTTGTAGAGTTTGTTTATGGCAGGGGACTACCAAATTGCCTTCCTTTTTTTTGGACGATAGCATCTTGGTTCTGTTAGGGATTGCGCAATCCATGCACTTGTGCAAGTGCTTATGAAGTGTATTTGTGTAGGATTCAGCAGTCATACCTCTATTGTCCGTCTGCATGGGTGTTGTGAAGTTTACCACTTCTGTCTTAAAAAACGTGAAGTTGGCTTTGGAGAAATTTTTTACAGTGGTTTTCCTAATGGGGGTGGGGGCAGGATGTGTATGTCTAGGGTGATCAGCTTGTGGTCGTGTCTGACCAACGTGGAACTGACCTCTGGTGTGGAACACTGGTCGCCCATGTTGGTAATGACCAGGTCTAGGTAGGGGTGTGGATAAGTTGATCCAAGGCATTAAAATGTATGAATTCCAGAAAACGTTGAGCAAAAGAGTTGGTTCATGAGTAGTTTTCCCAGTTAATGGTGGGGTAGTTGAAATCGCTAATTATGAGGGTGTTGGGTTATACCCTAATATTTTTCAGTGTATCAAGAATATTTACCATTTTATATATATATATATATATATATATATATATATATATATATATATATATATATATATATATATATATATATATATATACCAACTCAGAGATTGCGCTACACTGACAATACAGTGCGGAACGGGAAGTTTTCCTATTCCCTGCTGTATGTAGCGCGATCTCGGAGTTGATATATTTAAGTGGGGGGTGCAGGGGGGCTTGCCCACTGCAGTAATGTCTTTTTGCATTTTTTTTTTTTACAATTTTAAAAGTTCGATCTTCTGAAATATCGATATTTCAGCCTTTTGATCTTTTCAAGTGTAACCACATATATATCTATATATATATATATATATATATATATATATATATATATATATATATATAGCACAATCCACACTGTAACAAATGTTACCCATGCCATTAATGTTGTCAAACACCTATATATGTACTTTGCGCTTCACCAGAACAGGTAGCACACATGTATCTGATGTAACAACTTGATGGAGGTTCTGCACCATCAGACAGTAATGTTTATACCACAAACAGAATACCTAGGTATGGCCAATACAGTGTGTGACAGCTCACTGGGGCAAAGGTGTTGCACTTCTGTTACACATCACTGCAAGATGTGTAGTGAGATACATGAAGAAGGGTGCATTGTACTCCATTACTGGTGTGATGAAAGCTGTGAACTATGGAGGTATTATGGCCTGTGATGTGGATGTCCTTCACTTACTTAGTAGTTGTGTTACATACGTGGGTGTAGTCAGGACTGTGGCCACAAGCTAGTGGATGTTGCACATACCATCTACCCCAAGACACAGGTCACATTCCTGTTGATCAGATTATAGGGTGTGATTTCGACATTATACTCGGGTTGTGTTTTTCTTTATCTGACATAAATCCTCCTATCTTATTGTGTCATTGCAAATGTTGTCATGGCTGTGGCAGCAAACTTTCATGTGTGTTGATACTGCCTGCATTATACTAATATCACAGTTGGAGTCAATAACTGCATTCCTTCAGATATCCAGATAGTCCTTCAGAATGCTGTTTGGACACAGGATGTGCATGCTATTTGTGATGTCTGTGACTTAAATAATGGACAGGAAAGGGCTCTGTAGTATGGACCTCATCACTGGACCTATTCCATCATATTTATATGCCACATATGTGATACAGTGGTCTCCTAACTTAGTGATATAGGTGTTTAAGGCAGTTTACCGTTATTTGGTTGACCGGTGGATGGTCGAGCGCTTATGTCTGAAAGGAGTGTGGCAACATCTCACAATTGCGAATGCAGATGTTGCAAATTGCAAAATCCTATCCCCTTTTTGATCCATGTTTGCACCCATTTTTGGACATAGAGCAGTCAGAAATGTTGATTTTGGTATTTTTGTTACATTCCGACCATTTGGCATGCCAGTTTTCGCTAATAAAATTTACACATATATAGTTTCAAGCACTGTGTCCTTGACCATATGATGGTAAACTATTTATGGCCACATCTGACACTGTTGAGTGAATACCACAGTGTTGATTTGTGTCAAATGCCTTGGGCTTGTCATGTTAAAAAGGATGATAGTGTTGTTGTCATGCATACCATCGATGATCTATTTGAGGACATCTAATAGATGCAAAAGACATGATGTAGAATTAATAACTTACACAGCTCTGATGCACACAGCTGAGTTATTACTAGTGTCCATTTCAAAAAGGTCCATGATGATATGTTGATCTACCTCACAGATGAGAAGAGTCAGGGTGTATCTATAGATGCTTGCATTGAGTGCTTTTCCCCCGAGCTCAGATGGATGCATGTTGATGTATACCCTTCTGTAGGAACATAGTCTGTGTGGAAGATGTATTGAAGTGTGTATTCAATTGTGTCAGGAAGTTGAATGCGCTGAGTCACACAATATGCGATTTGTGATGTTGCCACAGCCCATTGGTTCTGTGTGATAGGGCTGGATGAAGGTAAGACAGTGAATACTGCCTATCCTGATCTGGCCTAGGGTTTGGACACAATCCCCCATGCAGGTATCATTAAGAAACTCTCCCAGCTAGGGATCAACCCTTACATCACTAGATGGGTAACTAATTGGCTCACAGACAGAACACATACTGTGAAAGTTGGTGAATTAACCTGTAACAGTAGGGCTGTCACCAGTGCCACACCCCAGTTATTTGTGCTTGGCCTTTTACTGTTTAAAATCTATTTCTTGACAATTCAGGCTAAAGTATATGGCCTTTGGCTAACCATGTTTGCTGATTCTTGTATACTGGGTGCAATCATTGAGTCTACCTATGATAATAACATACTACAGGAGGGGTTGACACAGATAAATGATTTCTGACAGAGCCACACGGTCTACAAATTAATGCAAAAATGTGCCTTGTTTTTGTACTTCTGAAAAGTTAAACTCCCTGCAAAAAAAAAAAAAGGAGGTAAGGTGCCTAACAAAACCAGGAACCAAACACAAAACAAGGCACAAGACACAAGGAGGTTGAAAATCACAAAATTACACTGTGGTGAATGAAACAAACAGCCTTTTAATCATATGCAATCACCTTGCTTTGTGTTAAATTCCCTGCAAATTACAGCATCGACATCAGATGTGCTATACTGAAACCCAGTGATTCAAGCACTGGGAATACATAGACAGTGATATGAAATTCGACCACCAAGTGTCCACTCTGTTATAGAAAGTCTATGTTGTGCGCATCATAAGCCACACCATCATATTCCGATCTTAGGATTATATTAAAGCACTGTACTTGAACCTCATAAGAGCACTAATAGAGTATAATGCTCTATTTTGCATGTACCTCACCAGACACATGCAGCAGATGGAGAAACCACAGGAGTATCTTACCAAGAAAACACAGGGACTATAAGCTATGCCATAATGTATGTGAATAGACTGAAAGCCATGTCACTGTAATCTGTATCATATAGCATGAGATGATGACAGTCTGGCCTCCAGGCTACTTTATGACCTGCCCTGGTTGGAGTAGTCCACATGCACAAACAAGATATAGCTGGTGACATCAGCATTATCTGTTGAGAAGAATATGGTAATAACAGTGTCCCGCATGCTGGTGTAAAAGGCACTATGTAATGTCAAGCAAAAGCACACACACACACACACACACACACACACACACACACACACACACACACACACACACACACACACACACACACACACACACACACACACACACTCAAACACACACCCCAGTTGACTATAGTGCAAACAGAAACCCCTACTTATTTAAGCACACAGACTATAGAATTTAGTACTTTATGCAAGCATGATAGCACAAGTCTGACTTTTTACAAGACATAGGCCAGCTTATTGTGTATGACATCAGTAGGGCATATCGGAGAGAAAATGTTGGGAGACCCGCAGAGGCTCCTAGCTGCATAACTTCATAGGAGTTTACTAGGCTAATGGCCATAGGGCATTTACAGATGCTGAAGATGTTGGGAGGCCTGCATGAAATGGATGTGTAGGCATGTGCAAGTATCAAAATACTGTCAATCCATCAGATTGAAGAGGTAACTGTAGGATACATACTTCTAGATTTCTGGCTAGACACACACATACATACACACACACACACACACACACACACACACACACACACACACACACACACACACACACAGTTGACTGCAGTGAGAACAGAACCCCTACCTATCTAAGTGCACAGACTACAGAACTCAGTATTTTACATAAGCACCATGGCACAATTCTGACTTTTACAAGACTGCAGTTCAGCATATAGTGGATGACATCAGCAGGACATATTGAAGAGAAGATTATGGGAGACCTGCATAGTCCCTAGCTTCTTAACTTCATAGGAGGTTAGTAGGCTAATGGCCATAGGGCATTTACAAGTCTAGCCATATAAAAACAGAAGTACCCTTATTGAGCATAGTTAGATGATCGCAGATAGCAGAGTGATTTTGTGATCAGCACCAACTATCCCTGTCCAAGAGGGACATAGGTGCCACACAGGGGGTGAATTTATAATCACCCATCCAGTTGTAAAGGTTTCACTTGAATAGGGTAATTGAGGAACACTGTTTCACATGCAGTGGAAGCCTGTTATAGTAAAGTGTAGAAGTGAAGAAGTCTCCCAGCATGTTCTGTTTATGACACAGGCTAGGTTGAGATCCCTGGAGTAAGTTATTCTTGTCCGAATTGATTTTCAGATGTCCAGCACTTCCAGTAGGCCAGTGTCTGAGCCTGCTCTGAGAGGTAAGCATAGGTCATCTCTCAGCAGACTGCATAATACTGACTACAGTGGCAGGTCTTTCAGATTTTCCATGTATGTCATGTTTTGGAGACCCTGGATTCTCCTGGTCACAAACCTCTGTGTTTTCTCCAGTTGCTGCTGGTGCCTTTTGAGGTACAGACACAATGGATCATTGTACTCATTTAGTGGTCTGATAAAGGTTAACTACAAGGGAGCAATGACCTCCCTGGTCTTGGATCTTGTGCCCTTATTTATGAGGTGCACAATGTAGAATTTGTGTCTCACCACTACAGGCAGATAGTTATTGGAGTGTAAATTAGTATCAACATGTGTACTGAAGTTTTGCAACACTGTGTTCGAGCTTAGAGGGGTGTTATGTATATCATAATTAGCAGGGGTAGTTCTTGCCAAAAGAAACTATGAGGCATTTTTTGCTTTAAGGTTCAGTCCACGAGTTTGGCACCAGTCACTTGTCTGTGTCAGCTCTTTCTGTAATATGTTAACATAAATGAGGGACATTATATGACTGCGTCCTGTTATACTCATCTGCAAACTTGGTAATTCACAGGCCATCTATCTTTGCCTGGACTTTAGAGAAATACTTTCCAAACAGGTGAGGGCCCATCAGAGATCCTTGTGGTATTCCACTGGCAAGGGATCTATTGGTGGAGATGCAGTCCCCAACTTCGACAGTGTGTGGTCTTTTGGTGAGCCATTTGGCTATCCATCTACTAATGTATGGGTTATGTCCCAGATAGGAGGTTTCCTGTATGATACCTGAATGGTGGATAGTGTCAAAGGACTTGGATAACTCAAAATAGGTGATATGTCCTGTTATCCATCATTCAGGTCTTTAGAGTCAGCATCAAAGAAGTCCACTAGGTTTAATAAACAAAGATCTACTCTTGGCAAAACCAAATTGGGTTGGGTCAAGTGTGTTTAAGGTCACCTATGTCTCTGAAGATAAGTTCCATGCTGATTACTTACCCAACCTTGCAGATATGGTGTTTTAGGCTTATTGGTCAGTAGTTCTAGATCTGCATGTTAACAGATTGAGGTGTATTGCATATCACACAACATTTGATATTAATTTCTGTAGTGTAGATGATATATGTATGGAAAATGTATTGAGACACCAGAATTGCAGTGCTGTGGGGAGAGGCAACACTTGGCTGCATTGTAAATATGTGACGTATTGTTAGATAGGTCCTTTAGTTTGTTCTGTTTCCACATGTAATTTCATATCATAAACAGGAAGCAGACAATAAAAAGTAGTAATGCATAATGATATTTACTTTTCCACAGTGCGGTGACAGTGGGTTTCTGTGACAGTTTGAAAATTGTTTGTGTATGCGGCACTCACATTTCGAATACTTTCCATTTTTGCAAATAGTTAAGCAATGTACACATGCAAACCACATTGGTAAATGTCTGAGAGCTAGCCTGAGTCTATGAAACACTCCTGCTGCTTAACTGACTCTGTGGCCGCAGGTGTAAATGCATTGACACATTCCTTTATGAGCATATATGATACTGGATTTGAATCCAGGTGTATCCAATACTTTTAAATACTTTTAAATAAACAGTGAGAATGCAATGACATGAATTGTTTATAATACGTGTATTGTTGTATGTTGATATAACACAGTGGGGTTAAGTGAGATTGTGCAGAGATAACCACAGCATTGTACCTCTGCTCACTGTTGCTTGGCATTGCTGCCTAATGCAAAACTCCACGCAAACATAGAGGCCAAAAAGTGAAGGGATCCATTGCTTTTTCTGCTTTGAATGTGTGTTGTGTGTGACTCTATGTTTGACCAGATTATAGGTGTCAAAATGGGGTAGATAGGAAAGTGGTGAAATGGGACGGCCATCAGGGGGGAGAACAAAGAGAAAGCAATACAAAAATGCACAGGAGGAAGGTAGGAAAGAACCATAGCTATCCCTTTCTTCAACAGTAAAAACGGATCATATGTGCAGAATATTAGCTGAATTTGGATGGTCACCTCCAGGGAGAGGGCTGACAACAACATAATCATGTTGTATAGTCAATTAGGCTGAATCAAGTGTGTCAGGAAGACATGTGAGAAATGGAGAGCTATGTATGAGACAATTTGTTTTTAATTTCGTAAGAGAGGACTGCTAGGTAATGGACATTAGTATGTCTGGGTCAGGTAAGTTGGGTAGTTGAGGAAGCAAATGCAAACAAAAAAGACAAATAAGACAAGAGACTGGGATGGTGAGGGACATAAAAGGTTGGGGTACACTATGACAGGGGTGAGTGGGGGACAACCCAGGCTCATGCCCATCAAGCTTGGGAACAGTGAGAACTGAGTCCTCAACCACTGAACTGTCATCACTCTCCCCTTATTCAGCTGGTGGATGGAGTGCTTGATGTCTTCTCCTCCTATGGAACATGAGGGAAAGCAGCCTTTCCATCCTGTGTAGGCATACACCAATGGTGCGGTCCATGACCCTATGCACCATCCCTACCATCCCCCTGCAGGTGATGAAATCACCACCTTCACCACTGCTCCCAGAAGGTATCACTGCAAAAGCTTCAGGGGCTGTATTACCTTAGGGCACAGGTACTGCAGGGTCAGCAGAGGCAGTGCTGCCAAGCTGGCTCCCAATTGTGCATGACGTTGGTGCTGGAGCCAGTGAAGTGGGGGCAAGCTGATCCAGTGGGGCTGGCCTACCTCACTGTGCTATGTGGCATTTAGTGATGTAGTACACATGAATGACATGGTGACATTTTGACAAAACGTAATAGAAAAAAAGAGTGATACGGGTTGTGGTGAGAGGAAATAAATTAGTATCATCATACGTGATATACAATGCATTAACACAATTATACAACTCTTTTATCGAAAGTATTACATTTAAGTATATATCCTGATACACACTGTACTACGGATTGCTGAAAGTAATCCTTGAAATGTGCATATATTGCACATATGCGTGTTCCAATTACATAGATTACAGTTTACAGCAGGACATTTGTGCCACTGGTATACATGTTTTAATTTTAGGTAAATATTATTGTAGAAATAACAGTATTGTTTACTTGTTAGTCATGGTATTTAAACCCCAAAACCTCTGACTACAGTCTAATATTGGACTCTTACAATTGGTTTGTGCTACAGACTAATGCATGCATAATTGCTTTTGTAGTTGGGATATGCATGCTCAATTTGATACAACTGTATAAAAGATAAAAACAAAGCTATCTTTAACTTTTAAAGCTACAATAACATTTGTCTTCTGCTGCATACATGCCACTTGCTTTCCTCAGTCTCTCCAATCGGTCAACATGAGCCTGTCAATTGAACTCACATTCTGTGGGAGCTGGAAAAAGAGCAGAAAAAATAGAAGACCATTATGCATACCAGTCTTGGCTATATTTAGCTTTCTAAGTCTTACAAGTACTCTCTTATTGTCATACTTACACAATGTCTGTGGGATGTCCACAGTCTGAAACTCATGTAACCAATGGTTGAGTGTATCCCTTTTTCTCCTGTGTAGGTCATTGAAATGATGCCTACTTTGCTCTCCAGTGCATGGAATATCAGCGGTACTTTATACAGCTTGGGCCAAACTATTCCATGCCTTAGACTTGTAATGGGAGCCAGAATATTCACCCTGCAGAATTCTTTGGCTGTGGTGCTTTATCAGGAGTCCAATAAATATCCTGGAATTATGGACTCCCTGCCTCTATGGCCTAAACTTAACACTTTCCTCTCCAAAGCCAGCCATGTCTACCAGGAGAATAAGAACAGTGGAAACTGATGCTTTCTTGCCAATTCCAGTTATTGTGTTTACTGGTAGTCTGCAAACCTGAGCAATGATACCAATTGTGTTTGCGCAATGTTAAGAGGAATGCAGCAGTACCAAGCAGGGAGGAAAATGGAAGGTTAATCTTAAACTTGCCTTAGTTTGAGGGGTTTCTACTGGTGCAGCATGGAAATATATATTGGAAATTGGAAGCTAATTGTTAGGTGAGTTAGGTTTGCAGACACTCACTGGGGGCATAAATGTAATGACCTGACACCTGTGTTTTCATCTTTATGCACTAAGGAAAATTGATTTTTACACTGTAGGATTCAAACCTAGGCATAAGGGGCAAAACATTTTCTTACACAGTTCTGATTTTCCATCTTTGCCACCAAAGAAGTGCTGCTCATACCCAGTCTGGAATCATACATAAATACAGGTTACAAATTGAGCTGTTACACATCTATATGTGTGGAAGCTAATTGTTAGGTGAGTTAAGTTTGCAGACACTCACTGGGGGCATAAATGTAATGACCTGACACCTGTATTTTCACCTTTATGCACTAAGGAAAATTGATTTTTACACTGTGGGATTCAAACCTAGGCATAAGGGGCAAAACATTGTCTTACACAGTTCTGATTTCCACCTTTGCCAACGTAAAAGTGCTGCTCATACCCAGGCTAGAATCATACATAAATACAGGTGACAAATTGAGCTGTTACACATGTATGTGTGTGACCTGACAAGGTTATTAGATATAGATGCAGTTGTGTATGTGTCTTATGTAATTATGAAGCCCATGCAAGTCCAGATAGCAGAAGTATACTTACAGAAATACAGTCGGCAGTTTACCATCAGTCATACATCTGAAAACACAATAATGGTCACTCATCCCTCATATATATAATTCATATCAGCTCTACTGTCTAATGTGTTATAAGTGAGAGTGAATATAATGGAAAGTGGAACAACAATAAAAGTGTATGGAATATCCTGTATTAGAACCCAGCACCATGTGTATGGCAATCCTATACTTACATCTGTTGCCACAAGAATGTTGAAATAACAGCTGTCTATTTTTCAGTTCATTGCTATAAACTGCACTGTCACAACAGTAAAAAAAAAGGCTGTACACCCTGTAGTAGAACCCAGGACCATTTTTACTCCAGCCCTTCACTTATATCTGCTGCCAAAGGACTAGTTACATGAAGTTTCCTAATTTCCGAATAATTCTTAAGGTCTGTGTGAAAATGGACACAGAATGCCACTTAGTGTGTTTGTGCAGTGCCCAACAGAATTCTGTGTCCTGTCTGCAGCTGTTTGATGGCTAACCTATGTGCAATGCCACTAGGCTCAGTTGCACAATGGAAAACAAACACTGCAACAATGTACTGCTTTTGACTTTTGTCTTTTTACAAACAGCATATTTTCAGGTGTTCTGTTGGTGTTCCTTCTGCTTCCTGGGTGGGTCAATAGTCCAGTTTGTGCACTGCCGCACTTTGTGCAAATGAGATAAGCACAGCCAAACCCGACATTCATTTTCCCTTTTGCCTGTGTTTGCACTAAGTGGTGCATCATACAAAACACCACCCCCTCATCAAAAAATGGGTAAAGTAGCTGAAATGAGTAAAAGCATTCTATGACATATGCACTGCAAAATGTTAGTACACATGAGACATAGTTATGGATTTGAACTTTCGTTCCTGTGAACCTTCAGAACACAGTAAAGGTGCCTTACCCCTCTTTTCCACACAAGCAGCTTTGCAGCAAAAAACTGAAACATAAATATAGTAGTTCAAATTAAGCAAAGCAATCTATGAAATAAATACTACAAAATGTTTGTTAGTACACATGACATATTTCTACATAGGACTGGATTTGAACTCTCACTTCAATGAACCTTCAGAACACAGTAAGGGTGCATTATCCCTCTTTGCCATGCAAACAGCTTTGCAGCAAGGAACTGAAATCATTGTGCAATACAACCAACTGCAACATCATCTACTGTAATATGAAACAATACTAGTGTTATTTGTACATTTATTATTTTTGGATGTAGTGCATTAAGTGATCACACAGCAAGTTATAAGTATTGCTTGCATCTACACAGCACTGTCTTACCTGTCTGTGTTTGTTGGTTATTCTTTTCTTAACTGACCAATAATCTGAAACATGCAGTCTGTAAGCCATTCTATATCATTGTCCTTAAAATATGTGAGGAAATTAAATGGCAATAATATAATATACAGTGCCTGCAAATGAAGGGGAGGTTGTATGTTAATGGACAGAACCTTTGATGTGTGTGCTGCTCACTTACATTTTCAACATTTACAAAATTACATACAACACTTTGTAAGTCTAATCCCACACACCCACTAGATGTAAAGCAGCCTGCATTTCTGTTGTTTACTTTTCCCCTAACAGTAATCATTCATAGTTGCAATCCCTTAAAAACAAACACTGAAGGAGTGCCTGTACTATGTTTACATCAGATACACTGAGCCAAGTATTTGGTATTCAGCAATTTTAATGAGTTCACACCTCATTTGCATCTTCACCATGCTGACAACCCTGAATCTACACCATAAAAAGGCAACAGTGTAGCTAGTGAAATGGAAGATGTGGAGACTTGTTATGTAGAAAACACAGAAAAGAGGCTATTACTTTGAGATATATCTGCACAGAGGATTACAGAACTTGAGAAGGTGTGCTTGCATTTTTAAGCTATATACCACTTATGCTGAAATGTAATTAGGAAAAATCAGTTTAATAGTTGTATATATATATATATATATATATATATATATATATATATATATATATATTATCAAAGACTTTTACAATTTTATCTGTATGTATTAGTTAGAAGTGTATTACTGTATTGATGACATGAGCATGTTTGTCACCGCATTTCACAGGTACACATGATTGGCAGTACCTTAACATCGAATGTCCTGTTTTAAATCTGTAGTCATGTTTCAGGGACAATTAATTTGATAGCACTTTTAGCATTTCAATGATGGTTTGTTAGCAAAATTTGTCATTTGCCTGTTCTTTTGGGGCTGGGGGAGCAAAGCTGCTTGTCTGTTATTTGACAAACAAAGATATTTTGCTATTGTTGCTCTTCTTTTTTTGTTTTGTTTTGCATCCAATCTGTTGTTCATATTTCAATCTCTACACTGTTTTATGTTTCTCCAGTGGTTAATACTGAAATTGTTTCTTTACTGTTTTATTAGGGAACAGTTATTTTGTAGTTATGTGATACGTATGTGTATTGTCCTTCTGTTATCTTTTAGGACAGCTAGGACTATGCCACCCAGACATCTCAATCCTTGAAAACAACCCTTCACTGCCCCTGAGACTCAGGTCATTGTTGAAGGTTTTAGGTGACATGGTGATTTTCTTCTTCAGAGGGGATGTGGAGATATGTCAAGAAGACTGCAAATTTGGCAGTAGATCATAGCAGATGTTAATGCAGTGGGCGACCAAAGCAGGACATATGACCAGGTGCACCATAGGGCCATTAACATGATCTCATTTACACAGAGGAAAGCAGCTGCAGTGGGCATTGGTCAGAGGGATATCAGGGGGGGCCTGCTACAGAGCCAACACTTAGCAAATGAAGAGTTTCTGTCCACTGTCAGGGATCCAAACAGCTCCCAGGAAAGTGCAGAACAGCATGTCCTTGACATTGGTGCTACTATTTAAAGGACAGCAAGCATGTCCCAGGAGTAGCTTCCAGGGAGGCTTTTGTATCTCAGTTGTTAAATACTGTTGTATAGTAAAAAAATGTAAATCAATCCATTAGTTCTGTTTCACAAGAATCTTTTTTGGTAGGATGGAAGATTGTTACAGTTAACAGCACATTCTAATGGATTACACATGGATTTAGGTTGGAGTTGTCATCTAAGTTCTTATTGGAAGTATAGTATAGTTAATGGACATATAAAGGAGAAAAAAAGTATTACCCCATCTGTTACTGTTAATTGTGATAATGTTGTCCTTACCTTTTGCTTAACCTCTTCCAGGACCATCTGGCATACAGAGGATACACTCATCTGCATAATGTAAGCCAAATATTTTAATATCAGTACTGATGAGCAATTTAAAGTCGTGTGTGAGGTTAATGTCAGGACTGTTGTGTGCACTATTTAACATTAGCATCACTGTTATTTGTTAGCATATATTGAACTATGGTAGTGTAGGTATTAATTGAAGTAGAACATCACACAAAAATGAGCTACGCGAATCTGGAGTTCTCATTCACATTATATTTGAATGCATCTGGTACCTCGGCATTTTGCCTTCAAGGATAAACTGCAAACAACACAGGACTCCATTTTATACACAATTGCCCCTTACTGATAGGTTAGGAAGTTACATGATATTCAATTACAAACACTCACATTATTTAAAAACATAATACCCATTCATCCATTGTACATATGAACTACATACCTAACAGCCTTAATAATAATTCTTGTCAAATTCACCAAGTAACATTTTAAACCAATGACTGTTATAAATGTTATAATACAGTATTTCAATTCCCTCAGCTTTTAAAGTTGAATGTACAATTCACATCTGACAAAAATCACACATTTAAGTTAACTTAAGATTCAAACCCTTGAATCTTAAGGAAGACTGTGCTGAAATTAATAATCATCCTAGTTTCTAACCTCAATAATTTAGTGATAATATTACCCCCTCTCAGCACACAAGGTTGTCAAAATACACAGAACAACAGACTATAATCAGACCCACCATGGACCCTATGGAAATGCTTAGCAACAGGGCTACTAACATTTGCAGTTTTGATATCCCTCAAATGCTCTGGAACTCTAACCCTGAGCATTCTTTTGGTCTGCCCAATATACCACATAGTTTTTAGTAACACAAAATTAGATGTTGTTTGCTGATTTCATGAGAGAGAGAGAGAGAACTGAATCTGGCAAATTGGGATCTGTGGGTCATGGAAATGGAGAGAGAATCTAGCCTGCAGTTTGAGCAACTAGAGAGGATGATCGTAAAAAGAGTACATTTGTTCTATGACACTAAGCTTCTAGAGTGTTATTTGAACCTGGGCATCATGCCCAGAGGCTTGCATGTCGATCGTTTGCCAGCATGGTATTTCATGGATGGTGAAAGTGATCTTTTGGAAGAATGGAAGCAGGTGTGTCTTGATTGCACATTAGGGTGGATTTGCATTTTAATCAAGAGCAACAACCAGATATGAGAAAAGCTTTTAAATGATATCACGGACTTGCAGAAAAAATTGTTGGCTGAGTCAACGGATGTTAAATTTGCCACTGGTATGATGGAGATCAAGATTAGAGTGGATAAAATCGAGCAAGAGACTATTAAAAGGAAAAAGAGGCTGGTGTGAGATACTCAAGATTTCCATGTTGGGCTGCTGTGTGCTTGGCAATGAAGGCCTAAAAGAGGTAGGTCTCAGTTTAAACAGTTTAGTGAGAGAGGTTTCAGGGCTAGAGACTCTTTGTAGTCATCGCTGGAGGTGTCATCTAGGAAGAGTATGTTGTTTGAAAATATTAGCGCAGAGGATGACAACAAATCATCACAACATGTGGAGACCAAACAGACTGAGTTTTTTTAAAACAGGAAAAGGGGGAGACAGAAAAAAATCGGAACTAGGATTCCTTGAAGAATTAAGCACTGAATGTTGGACTAAAATTTGCAATGATATCTTTTTTTGCCCCCACCAATGAAAATGTAAGTAATGCTGCATATATATTACAGGTAATTAATTTGATTGATTTCAGCATTTCTCAAGATAGCTCAAATGTGTTGAATAAAGGTACAAAATCTGTACCTACTGTTTCACTGACATTAGTGGATATTTTGTTTGCTGTTAAACTTTTTTGTAGGAAGTTACATCTAAGAGTTTATTTTGCAAATAAGAATGTCAATGTGGACTTGGGTGCACAAGAAAATGTGAATAGGATGACCCATTGCTAGAATTGTCTGTATATGAAAATGCATTTTCTTGTGATGCTTTTGAAAATATGCAAAATGCGCATGCGTATGAAAGTTTGTTTGGTGCAGGATATAGAAAATTAACTGTACCTAAATTTTCTAGTTCTAATGTGTTTTTGCCTCCTAGGCTATCTCTTGCTGTGAGTTTATTTGAACAGGTGCTGTTGAAAAAGGTTGAATGGGAACATTTGAGATTCAAAAGAACTAAATCATAGTTTAATTTAACCAAACAGGTGTGGCTAGCATTAAAACAACTCAGGGGCAGCACCGAACAATATATATTTAAACAATCCGACAAAGGTGGCAATTGGGTCATTTTAACCAGGGACAAATACAATGCTATGCTGAGAAATTTACTTAGAAATTAGGAAGAATATATTGTTACCTAGCAATCCAGTTAACCATTTTAATGCATCTTTATTGGAACTGTTGGAGAGGGGGGAAGGATTGGACTTTTTGGATTCTAAAGATGTTAGGGCTTTGTATGTCATCGAGCCAGTGGACTCAGTTTTGTACACAAAGACCTATGAAACCCACCTGGTAGACCCATAATGTCAAGGGTTAATTTGTATCTAGAAAGGGTGGGTGTTTTTTTTGGATTCGATATTGAAGAAATATGGTTCCTGCACATATTAAAAACACTTTAGAGGTGAACAAAAAATGGCACACAGGGAGGTGGAGAGCAACTGATGCAGTAAAAACAAGGATGATATCACCAGTAGATTCAAAGTACAAAAATTTATTCCACACAAAGTATATGTACAAGCTTTTGTCCCTGCTCAGTCAGGAACTTCTTCAAAGTAATTCAGTTAGCAAAACACACTTCATTTAAATACTAAATAGGCAGTCAGTGAAACGCACTTCATTTAAATACTAAATAGGCATACAATCAATCCTAAAAACCACGACCCCCCCTCTTTTTTACTACACTGCTAGTGAAATATATCTTAAACAATAAAACTTTCCCCTGGATTCATGAAACCTCAGTGTAAGACTTAATAAGTCTTACTCGGAGGCTGCAGTTGAATGGTATGATGTCAGCATGCCATGAATATGCATGAGGGCACGCTGACTCAACCATAAGTCCTACACGGACCATGTAAGAAAGCAGGGGGCATGTCCGACTGCTGAGCAGTCCAAATGTCCACGCCCCTGCAAGTGTTTAAAACTAAAGTAAACAAACAAGTGCAAGGCTGCTCAAATGTCCCTGCACCCAACACCTCACTGCCTCATAATATAAACCCCCATCACACATCTAATACGCATAACCATAAATTTTGTTTTAAATACCTAAAATAGCTGCCCGTATTTGCGCGTGTGTGCCCATTGCTTAGCTACAGTCAGCCATTCTCACATGGAAGAGCATAAGAAAGAATGTTTATGCTAATCACACGAAATAGCAATAGCGTAATGGTAGAGCGTTCACACAAAGAAGAGGCATTCACGGTTCGAGTCCCACCACTCCCTTTCGTATTTATTTTTTAAATCAGTATATGGAATAACACCCAACATATATGTTTAAACATAACTAAAAAGCAGTGAAATGGCTAATGTATCAGTGAATAAAATAAATATTTTAAAGGATCCCAATATAAAATTGCCCGCAGTTAAGCAGCGCTTCACCCAGCACAATGTAGTTGCCCCTAGCTACCTCGCGCTTTACCAAGCGCAATGTAGTTGCCCATAGCTAAATCACGCTTTACCCAGTGCAAAATAGTTGCCCAAAGCTAAATAGCACTTTACCCAGCGCAAAATAGTTGCCCAAAGCTAAATAGCGCTTTACCCAGCCAAAATAGTTGCCCAAAGCTAAATAGCACTTTACCCAGTGCAAAATAGTTGCCCAAAGCTAAATAGCACTTTACCCAGTGCAAAATAGTTGCCCAAAGCTAAATAGAGCTTTACCCAGCGCAAAATAGTTGCCCAAAGCTAAATAGCGCTTTACCCAGTGCAATTGGTTTGTGCGGAGGTGCGCGCCATGCCAACCAGCACCCCGTTGGGCAACGTGGAGCAACGTAGAGCAAAGTTGCTTACGCACAGCCACGCCCCCTAACCTGTCTGGACAGTAGTAAAATAAAAAGCAACGATACGGTTTGAACCCAGGACACTGTGCACTATAATTATAATCAAAGAACTGAACCACTAAGCCAAGCCAGCTTAGGATAAACATCCCCTGTTAACATATATATATATATATATATATATATATATATATATATATATATATATATATATATATATATAGTAATAAAAGGTCGATTAACCATTGCTAAGCAGGGCTGCAGACAGCCGAGAATATTCAAAAATGGCCAATCACAGAAAAGTGCGGGAAATGCGGCATATTTAAGCCACATAGGCGGGAATACTCACCATTACTGATTGTAGCTGTCATCTGCAGTTAGAATGTCTGGTGTTGGAGAGGGAACACGCTTTAGAGTGCAACGTTGGGGCATCGAGGAGTCAAGATACATGGTTTGCTCCTAGTCCATCGGCATGAGACTCGACTCCTGCAGGGCCAGTTCCAAGGAACGGAGTATAAGGCAGAGGCTTGGAAGAGGTTGGCTCATGAACTCACCAGTGCCACTGGTGTCCCAAGGACTGGTGAACAGGTCTGTCACCACCATGCAGACCTGAAGAGATGCAAGCAGGACCTTCTGAACCAGTGGACCCAGGAGGCCCGTCGGATGCATGATGCCCCACTATTAAGTAGGTAGCCATGGAATGCAGTATGTAAGCCAAGATAATATAGTCTAAATAATGGATAGATATGTCTCAATATCCCTTCATTTACTCCACAGCTGCAGGTGTTCGTGCTATGAATCAGCAAGCCTATGCAGATAGGCTGCTAAGGCTGCACAACCAGGCAGGTTAGTAAATATTCAGCATGTATTGTTATATAAAATACGTGAGAGAGCATGACAAAAGTGTCATAATAGAGTGTAGTAACCCATTAGTAAAGGTAAAATAAGTGTGGAATACTATCTCTGCATGTACTGTCAAATAATATAAGTGAGCAATCCTGAAAAAGGGTGTTGTAACCTATCAATAAAGGTATAATATGTCCGGAATAGTTCTCCCGTATGCACTGTAATATCAAATAAAGGAGACAGCCTGTGGAAAAGAGTGTTCAATGTAATTAATAAAGGTATAATACTTGGAGTGTGTCTGTGTCAGTCACCTAGAAATGTTGTTGTACCCTTGAATCCAATAAATAGTACTGTTGTATTAAGTGCTGTCAACCCACAGTTCTGCAGTCCCATATAAAGTGGATAAAGGAAGTGCCAGTAGCTGTGAAGCATATAACATTAATTCCCTGAATAAATCCCCTGCATGTACTGTTACATATCAAAAGTCAGAGAGCCAGGAATACAGTGTAGTAACCCATTAAGAAAGGTAAAACAAGTCTGGAATACTATCTCTGCATGTACTGTCATATAAAATAAGTGAGAGAGCCTAGAAAAGAGTGTTGGAACCTATCAATAAAGGTATAAAATGTCCTGAATATGTCTTTTGTATGCACTGTAATATAAAATTAAGGGTAGAGCCTGTAGAAAAGAGTGTTTAATGATAATAATAAAGGTCTAATACTTGGAGTGTGTCTGTGTCAGTTACTAAGAAATGTTGTTGAACACTTGCAATCAATAAATAGTACTGTTGTAATAAGGGCTGTCAACCCACAGTCCTACAGTCACATATAAAATGGATGAAGGAAGTGCCAGTAGTTGTGAAGCATATAACAGTCCTCAACAGTTGTTAAATGGCTGTCATGCATAGGTAAATCTGGCACACAAGTAGCTTGTCAAGGTGTTCACCAGAAATGTGAGTGTGCTACATGAAATGTAGGGTGCTGTAGAAAATTAAGTGAAAATGTCACGTGAATACATCCAGATATGTAGATACATCAATATACAAATAAAATACAAGTATGTAGCAGTAACATCTGCAGCCTGGACAGTTACTTATTCAGATATATTCCAGGTATATAATGAACTAGCCAAACCCATTACACAATCTAATGCATATTGTCTAGTGCAATAATACATGTAGGGGATATACACCTGCAGTCAATAGGAATGTAGTGTAGAGTAAAGGTACTAATAATATGCTAATGGATGTTTTTTCCTTATCCCCTACTCCGTGTGCATGAACATTGCAATTCCACACTTCAATGGGTATGTGTATTCTCATAACATTTGTTGGGACATATGTCCTATTGTTCAATAAACTTATTTTTTACTTTGATGCATGTGCCCTGTTCAAACACCACAATCTTGGTGGCCTGTTGCCACCAATCATCCCTGCATGCTGTTGTAATGTCCACTGTTGTTCAATATATGCATGTGTTATGCTTGCTGTTCAACTGTTGTAACCCTGGTGCATTGGGTTAATGGGAATATTACTGCATGCTGTTACAACTAATCTGGAATGCTGTTGCCTATGTTGTAATTAAACACACCTAATCACAGAACGTTTGGGAAGGCTGGTCCCAGAGGATCCACCTGCCCATCCTCAGCTGGCGATTGCACCTGGCACCAGCATGTCCGGTGCCCAGCCTGGGCTATCCTCCTCCGTTGGTCCTGTGCCACCTTCAGGTGGAAGCGCTGCAGGGGATGGGGCTCACCCCCCCTGCAAGCATGGGCAGAGAAGGGCCACCTGTCACCCTCCGAAGGGTCCGGGTTGTGGTGCGTAGGGAGATCCAGCATTCAGTCATTGATCCCCTATGCCAGCTTGAGGCGAGAGTGGTGTGTCCCTTGGGTGAGCCTGCCTTTCCTACTCAGCCCCCAGCACAGCCACCCTCGGGGCTGTGAAGGTGCAGTGGTGACTGCCTATGGGTGGGGATCTCAGTCCCACTGTTACCATTTGTGGGCTCATGGGCTTGCGATTTCCAAACAACCTTCCCCGTCAATTGTGTTCACCCACCCCATGTGTCAAACTCTGCCCTTGTATGTGACTTGTTTGTCTTGTCTGTTTACCTCCCCAACCTACCTCCCCAAATATACCTACATCCTCTACCTCACATTCCACTCTCACCTGAAAAAAA